>NW_004524646.1:1301066-1325809 GCF_000260255.1 Octodon degus
TAATGGTGTTTGTAAATAGGATCACAAGTCCGCATCTTGTACAGCAATTAACCACTAAGAAGAATATATGCAGTGTATTATTTGTTGAAACTGTACTTCTGATTTGATTTGAAACTATCTCATTGCTATCTGTTTATCAATAAAACTGTAGAAAAAAAATTTTAAAGTGTGTATCATTCATCAATGTACTTTGGCAAAGATCTCACAGCTTCTACTAAAGCGCTCCCCACCTCCCACCCCGCCCCATTTCATGTCTACCTGTATCTGTGAACCTAATTCTCTGGTTAGGAACTTTTTCAACTTACTCTGGGGAGAGACTGACATTTTCATAATCTTTGCCAGCTGACTTGTTCAAAACAGAATGTAAAGATTGTATTAACAGCAATGGATAACATGGAAGGTTGGAGGGCCTTCATAAAACACACGGGCTGTTAGACAAATTCTTGCTCCTTTGTGTTCAGCCTGTATCTAAATTACCACATTGATTTTAATAAAATCAATGCCAATCCTATTTTTGTGATCATGTAACAACTCTGAGGTTCGCTACATATACATAATAGAAATCTGAAATCAAAGAGGTGTAATGAAATTGTTGTTGCCCATTCATTTCTGAAACTTTTTACGGAAGTGAAAAAAAAGTATCCAGCAAAGTCCAAATACACATACAGCTCCTAAACTAGTTGTGCCAGTCATCAGAACCCAGATGAATGACTGAGAGGGCTGCCAGGACCCAGGAGCCCTTCTCTTCTATTTCGCCAGCTGTTGTCTTGTACTCCCAAGCATATCCATCGCCACTATCCTTGGCTGGGACAACCCTGAGCCAATGTGACCACAGGACAACTGGACCCAAGAAAAGTAGGTGAGCCTGAAGGGGCTCACGTGGACAGGGGTCCCCATGAGTTTCACCATCAGGGCCTGGGCTGTGTACACTCCACATGCTGAATCATGAGGATGCCAGCTTACCCCAAAACAATCAGCTCCCTCTCACATAGGAGGCTGTGTGGGTATTTTCATCTTCAAATTAAAATTCTCAAAAGACTTCTCTGTCTCCTCTCAGATCACTGCTACAGTCATTTGTACTGAAGAACAGAGCATCGGCTTTCACTTACCCTCTGCTTATAAGGTGACACAATGCAAAGCATGTACACATCCTCCCCAGGACATCTGGAGTCTGATAGGAGTCTATGAGGTAATTACTATCACTAGAAACCCTGATACTGGGTTTTCCAAATAGTAGTTCCTTGTGCGCAAACTGCATATCACAGCCTTTGTGTTGCTGACCTCAATGAAAAACTGAATCATGGGGCTGGGGAGATAGCTCAGCAAGTGCAAGGACCCAAGTTCGACCCCAGTACTGCATGCTGGGCCACCAAAACCAGGCGTGGTGGTGTACACCTGTAATCCCAGTGCTGGGGAGGCTGAGACAGGAGGATCACTATGAATCTGAACTGTATAGCGAGTCCCTGTATCAAATAAAACAAACAAATAAAAAAAGAAAGATGGAATCATAGAATTAGTCAGCCTAACGTTAGAGGATGTGCTTAGCACGTGTGGGCTCCTGGGGTTCAATCCCTAGCAAACTCACTTCTCCCAAAACTGCAAAGAAATTGTACCCACAGGACAGGTGTTCTCTACTGGGTGAGTGTCAAGGTTTGTATCTGGATGTTCCCCAAAGCCTCACGTGGTCACACGGTTTCGGCAGAGGTGCTGAATCTACAGTGGGTGATGGATTCACAGAGCAATGCTGGGACTGAGGGTGCTGGGATGCGCTGGAGCAGACCACCGATTGGATCAGCACCAGGATCTACCTAACACTGGTAGACTAGACACAACAGAAGGGACAGAAAGGGGTTTGTCTCTCCCCCTTCTCTCGCTTGTTGCTTCGCTGTCTTCCACCAGGAACTGCTGCCCTCTGCCACGTGCCACCCTGCCTTGGAGCAAGCTGAGTATGGACTGAAACCTCTACAATCTGTGGGCCAAGCAAACCTTTCCCCCTTTAATTTTGAGTGTCAGCTATTTTGTTTCAGCAATGAGAAAAGTAACTAAGACAGTGAGAATCCTTCCATATCAAAGGACTTCTTTCTGGCAGTACTGGGGACTGAATTTCAAGCCCTCACACTAAGCTACATCCCCAGTTTTTTTTTGAGACAAGGTGCCTAGGCTCTAGCCTGGGCTGGGATTCCGGGCATGTGGCATGATGCCTGGCTTCAAGAGGTTTTTTTTGAAAATCTAATATATATCAAAAGACTTTATTGTTTTCTGTACTGGAAAACCAGGAGCACTGATGCTTTTCAAATGCTAATGTGGCCCATTTGCTGTCCCCAACTTAGCTCTTTCTCTGGTGGAAATGGGCTGACTCATGCATGCCTCCAGCAGCCGCAGCTCAAGACAACCCTGACCTTGCATCCAGCTCTTCCCCACTGTCTCCAGGAGAAGGTCTGCGAATCACTGTCACTAGACCAGGTTTGCCTGCCCACCCTCAACCCTCACAGTGGCTAAAGGAAAGGGAGGGCAGACTGGCTCCACCTGGGGGCATAGACATCACTTGGAAGCACCTGGAACATGGACTGGGTGGGGTGAGGTGGAGGGCTCTTTCCAAGAAAGAGAAAGAAAACTGTCTATTACAGGAGTACAGATGTTCTAAAAAATAATTAAAATAAAGTAAGGGACACAAAAAGGTTAGGCAATATGTCCAAGAATACACAACTAGCAAGCAGCAGGAATAAGGCCAGACAGCAGATCTTCCTGTTTGAGATTCTTCCAGCTTTTTCAAATTCACAATAATTGCTATTATTTATGGGTATACAGCACTGTCAAGGTCTCGGGGCACATGGTGCTGCTGGTCAACTTAAAATAATTTTCCTGGGGCCCAGCATCTTAGATAATGACAGTGTTTCTTTTCCTCTAGTAGAACGAGGACTACTGAACCAGACTGCCTGGGTTAGACTTAACTCACCACAGGCGGAAAAGGGACAAAACACAAGATTCAGCTGCACATTACCATGGGTTAGCCTGGAGCAGCCAACCATGGGGTCTCCTCAAGTTTCCCCAGCAGCCCAGGGGCTGACACAGTTGGTGCATGCACTAGTTGGCTTGTGCGGTGTCATTTATACAACACACTGGGTGTGTTACCTGATTGCAATTTATTTTCTTACCAGTCTGGAGGGTGGAAACCAAAGAGGTGACACACTTGGTTTCCCAGAAATCTCTCTTCTGGCTGTGTCTTCTCAGGGTCTTCTCTCTGCATGTCACACTCCCGGTGTCTCTTTCTCTTCTTAAAGGTACACCTGTTAGATTAGGGCTCTATTCTTCCTGTCATTTAAACTGAACTACCTTTTCTATGGCTCCATCTTCAAATTCACCCTCACTGATGGTTGGCTTGCAACATACACACTCTTGGGGGACAAAATTCAGTCCATAATAGTGATTTACAAGCATGCAGTTCACCAATTTTTATGGATTTCCCACAGAATGCTTGGGATAGAGATCAGAACACTTCTAGTCTCAAGGAGGTTATAGTCTAACTAAAGATAGAAGCAAAGGGACAAATTCTTAGTGGTTTCTGCCATGGTGAAAGGGCTGATTCCAGGAGAAAGAAGCCAGGAATCAGGAAAGACTTTGCAGAGGGCGGTCACCTGGGCAGGGAAGGCTGCTGTCTCCATACCTCCTAAATCTACCTTCCTGAACTGCCTGACATGGTCAAGAACGCGCATTTCAATAATGACGTTATTTTCAGGTCCCCCCACCTCCCACTCCCAATAAAAGGTATCACCTTTGCAGCAGTGGCAAAAACACACATTTAGTTATGCTCACAAAGTAATGAGGTCCATACCAAAGGCAGTGACCACAAACACAGGCACAGCCAGCACCGTCACGTGTGATGCACACATCTCTGAAGGCCACGGAGAACTATAAGCCAAGATGGAAATGGGAAGCACCTCTGTCTGCCGGCTCGGCAGCTGACCTTACTCCTTATAGGAAGGAAGATGGGAAGATGTAAGCAAAGTGCTGTGGTCAGATTCTGCTACATGCGGTGATGAGTGGGTTGCAGAGAGGGCTGGCTAGGTGGCGGGGCTGGGGGCAGATGGTACAGTGTACGTCCTGTACCCAAATCCCGCCTATCAGGAAGGGCAAAGAACTGACAGTAGACACTCACAGACGCGAGCGAGTGTTCTGGGAAGTGGTGACAGTATGGGGCAGCCAGGGTCACCTGAATTGCAGACATTATTCTGGGGCTGCTGGGAACCCTGGGAGCAGCCAGACCACCAGAGTGAGGGGACAGGGGCTCATCAATTAGACCAACTACAGGTGGAGGTGAGGTGCGGAAGAAGGTGGGGTTCCAGGGACAGAAACGGGGCCCAGGAGAGGAGGCCCGCAGTCACACATTACTGTTCATCTAGGATACCTTTGCACTTCTCTCATTATCCAATCTACTCAGGAAAAATAATAATAATCACATCTGCAGTCTGTTTAATTTGAAGAGTAATTGACTAATGAAAACCCAGCTCAGAACCAGAGATATTGCCTCTTCAATCTCACTTGCTAGTTCCCAACTTAATTTTTAAAATTAAGACATCTCTAATGAGACTCAAAATTGTTCGCAATGAATCCAAAATGTGGTGACGGGAAGACGCTGCAGAAGGAAACATGTTCCTTTTCAAAAACTCTCACGCCGCACACATGGGTTGGAAGGTGAGGCCTCAAGGGGGTGTTCAGAATTCTCCTCTGTATCACCCGTTTGGTGACAATGTCACTTGTTGGGCATGTGTCAAGAAACCTGGAGGAAAATGAGCACTGTCTAAAACAGCTTTTGTGTGACAGACTCCAGTTTGGCAACCCCTCATAAAATACAAACATGCATGTAAATTGGTATGTACTTGCAGCACACGCCTAGACTAAGGATTGTGTGCACGTGCACACACGCGCTGCTTGGTTTGGTCAAATACTTGATTTTCAGCTTCTGTTCCTTCTCCCATAAGACTGAGACAACACCACGAACATCTCAAGAAATAAATGAACTAATATGCAAGCCAGTGCTTCACGCTCTTAATGGGGACGTGAATGTTAGGTTTTTTGTTTTGTTTTGTTTTTTCGGCAGAACCGGGGATTGAACTCATGCCCTTGCGCTTGCTAGGCAAGCACTTATTCTACTGAGCCATCTCCCCAGCCCCTAGTTAGGTATTATTTGTAGTAGTGGTTATGAGTATTACCATGCTCTTATTTTGTATCATGCTTTTACTTGCTGTAGCAGGTCGTCACTGGAAAATACTTCAAGCTCATTTTATATTCTTCCAAGTGACAGCCAAACCACCAAGTGGGGCTCCTTGGACAACAGAGACACTGTACTTTCCTGGGCTCACAAAAGTCATCAGTCATTGACTGACAGACAGACAGACAGAGAGAGAGAGAGAGAAAGAGAGAGAGAGAGAGAGAGATTGAGTTTGAGAGATTATGTTTTCCTAACTGATGTTAATTTAGGGATACCATATTAGTTCAGATTCTTAGTTGGATGCAAGACAGGTCTACTTCAAGATGGCTTGTGAAAATGGGGAGTCATCTAGTTCAACCACAAGGCAGGAGAAGAGTGGCCCTCATCTTTCTTTCTGTGACTTCTTTTACCCTGGCACGTGCTACATGAAGGGACTGTGGTGCCAGCACTCCCTCTGGGGTGCCCAGACTCGAGCCTGACAGCTCCAGGTACCTCCTACTGGGAATTTATGCTGGAAGTGCAGCGAGGAAGGCAAGCAGCGGGTCCCACAAAAGGAAAACGATGCCCTGATGCGGCGGATCGTACGAGTCACCTCCAGAAAGCATCTCAATGAGCGCACAAGGCCGCAGAAGTTTACAAGGGAAAACTCTCTTCCTAATTATTTCATTCCCAAATGACGGCAAGCCATGGAGACTAAGGTCGCTCAAAGTCTGGGAAATGGCACAAATGAGCGGCACCAATCGGCCCTTCGTGTCTGTCTCAGGCTTTCTTTCTGCTTCATATCAGGACACTGTCAATACCTTGTTCAAATCTGGAAAATGAATCCACAGAAGGACGGTGGGTTAGAAAATCTCTACCGGCAGATTTCACCAAGCCAAAGGCCTGTGCTTCAACCTCCTCTCTATAATCTGCATCGAATAAGCATGAGCAGATCATCATGGCAACGGTAAGCATGGGGCGATGTAGGGGGGCCCAGGCTCAACACGAGCCTCCAGGGATGCTCTAAAGTTCCTTGTCACTGCAAGCACGGCTGGCTGGCTGGCTGGCTCTCTTTTTCTTCCTCAACCTGATCTCTGAAACTGATCTTTGCAAATGTCTCTGTCTACTCGTATTCTGACACAATCAAGGCACTTGAGGGAACACAACACACGTCCGGATCCCGAGTCATCCCAGCCCACCCTTGAGGAATCTTCTTTCGTTGTCACAGTTCTGCAGGGTCTCAGTAGCTCACAAGTGTCCAGCAGAATGGCTGATGAGGACCAGCCCTGCTCCTCCTGTGCACATCCCTTAGTTGCCAGAAGACAGCAGGACCTGCAAAGAGACTCCATAGTCCTAAACATTCATGAAGGTGTGCCTTTAGTTCAACTGAGAGAGGACTTTTTGGGGGGGAGGGGCACAACTGGGGATTAAACTCAGGCCCTTGCGCTTGCCAGGGAAGCGCTTATTCCACTGAGCCATCTCCTCGGCCTGGGAGAGGACTTTTTAAAGAACATAACTGCTGGGTTTTTTGTTGTTGTTTGGGACTGGGAGGTACTGAATAATTATAAGACACCCCACAAATGCTAACATAAACATAATTAACCCAATTTATTGAATGCCCAATAATCACGAAGTATTGTGAAAGTTTCTATACATGATGTCTTTTAATTCTTATGAATTCCATAAAACGAATACTACTACCTATCTGACCAGAAAGGGAAGGCTCAAGCCAATCAGTAAACTGCTTAAGGTCACCCAGCTGGGAGGTGGCAGAGACGGGCCCTTGGCCAGCCCCGAGCTTCCTCATCTTCTCTCCCAGTCTCACTGCCTCCTCTGCAGTGAGGTCAGAGACGAGGGTACCCGCTCCGGGGACACCTACTGAGTGCCATGCCACGCAGATCATCGTTTACATTTCATGGTAACTCCAAGAGGCTTACAAAACCTCTGCAAAGTCACACAGCAACAGACACCAAGACAGAGACGGGACTCAGTATACCTGATTTGAAAGCTGAGGTCATTTGTGTCCTGTACCTGTTTGAGGATTGTCACTCACAAAGAGCAACTGGACAGCCAGGTAGACGGAAACATCAGGGAAAGACAGAGAGGGAAACAGGTAGGAAAGGTGTGTCTGGAGGCTCAGACAGGACAATGACAAGAGGACATCATGCCACACCCTCATGTACACACACACACACACACACACACACACACACCCTACAGCATATATCCAAAGCTCTGCACCATACCTTCTGGACATCAAGGGAACCAATAGGAACACAAACTTGACCCCCTGCGTTACAGGTGGACACACTTAAAAACTAATATTGTATAAGTGGCTTGCTCAGAATGCATTCTCAGACATTCTTCTTCGCTGTTAAGTCTCTTGGCAACTTTCTAAAAGCATCTCCAGACCCAAGCACGGTTACCCAGAACTTCAAGGTTGAACTCTGAGGGCCAGCCAGATAGCTCAGAGGACTAAAGCACCTGCTTAGGCAGAGCGCAGCGGCCGGGGTTCGATCCCTGGTATGCCCTGCTGGTCCCACTCCCAGGGCGCACTGAGATGGTGATTGAGACTGGACAGGTAATCCCAGCTCGTGGGAGGCTGAAAACTGGAGAATAACTATGAGTCTGATCTACATAATGAGACCCTGTAGACCCTGTCCTAAATACATTACAAAAAAAAAAAAAAAAAGATTGAGCTCTACAGCACAATACAATCCAAGGTTGTTTACTCTTTATATTTTATAATTTCGCTGATATAATAGGAAAACAGTTTAAATGCTCAAAAACTAAACTATGAGGAAATATCACTAATGATGAACTACAGTTATCCATATGTATCCAGTAATAAAAAAATTCACAGACTAAAATAAAATATTCATTTTGTTAAGGAGTAGGCAGTTCCCCTCATGGTCTTAAGTGTTTAATGACTAATTCTAGGATTTCCCTTCTTCTTTATTCAGTTTAATAAATAAATAAATAAACTGAATAAGATAGTCGTATCTGTGGACAAGAAGGGAAAACAAACACCTTAATTATGTCACAGAGAGACAACAACATACATATTCATGTCCATGTCTTTGCCTTGTCATTGTAAATTGCTTTTAAGCATTATGACAACTGTCCCTGATTCCCATTCTACAAAACACTGGAGGACACAGATGCTCACATCTGAAATGGAAAAAAAAAAAAAATGTTTAGAAATATGTCTGCTATTTTAAGCTACAATTTATTTATTTATTTATTTATTTGTATTTTAGGGAAGGGTCTACAGGGTGTTCAGGGTCTCACTACTAGATCGGACTCATAGTGATTCTCCTGTTTACAGCCTCCCAAGTGCTGGGATTATAGGCGCGCACCACCACGCCTATTCTTTAAGCTACAAATTGATGTAAGGCTAGGGTTCTGACCCTGGCTATAGATTTTGAGCAGGACAGTTATTTCGGGACTTATTTTTCCTATCTACAAAATGGGAGTATAATACCTAATATACAGAATATATGCAGTTGGACCCAAATGGTCCCATAGCGTACTCCATCTATATGAAATGTCCAGAGGAGGTAAATCCAGAGACAGAGTAGGTTCATCTGGGGGTGAAGGGGAGATATTGGATAGAAGTCACTTCAAAGTAAGAGAATGCTCTACAAGTAGTTAAATGTGATGGATCTACAACACTGACTGTTAAAAGCAGTCAAAATGCACCCTGTAAAATCATTACTTCTGCTGTATGAAGTACACTTGAATTTTTTTTTTAAACCCTAATACGCATTCTATCTACATGACGAAATTATGAGCAAGGTATCTTTTCATATTGTTGTGAACCTCCTATAACAGATGCTTTATTCTGATAACAAACGTAATAGGTATTTTTTGAAGGGAAAAATAACATCAAGTACTGCTTAGGAAAGCACAAGCACAGGGACAGGGTTCGATCCCCAGTACCACCTGCCGTGCCGACCCCGCCAACTGGCGTGCTGAGCCCGTGTGGCGGTGCATGCCTGCAATCCCAGTGCTGGAGAGGTTGAAAACAGGAGGATCACTATAAGTCTGAGCTGCATAGCAAGACACTGTACAAAATACATAAATATTTAAGAAAAAAATCAAAAGAATTAAAACAATCCTGATACAAGATATGCTCACACAGTGCAAAATGATAGGTGCCTGGAACTTTTGGCTCAGCCTTGCTGACACCCTCTGCGCCCTTCACCTGAGGGATTTTCCTGGCTTTCCGACTGAGCCACCACATCTTCACTGTGCGCCAACATCAAGGTCGCGGGCCACCACTCTTCTGGCTGTTCAGCCTAGGTCTTCAGACGTTTTCCGCCAAGCTTTTTCCTTTCATTCTATGCTCCTCTAAAAATCACATCTGTCTGCAATGTCCTCGCTGCTCCTTTCTAGGTAAGCCCCTTGTGAGAGTTCTCCTGGCCCCGCATGGGCATGGGGGGGAGGTTGGGGGAGGGAGCTTGAGGGGGAGGCGGGGCTGGGGGAGCCTCTCAGGCCAGGCTTCCCATTTCACCTTGTCCCCTGCAGGCAGGCCGGGGCAGCTCCTTCTGCCTCCCTACTCTTTCACAGGGCTGCATGTTCTCAGATTATAACACCAGGTTTTCATTAAGGTAATTCTTGGAGGCAGGGGCAGAAGGAACAGCTGCCGCTAGGGTCAGGCAGGAGAACACAGAATCTCTGACTGGTCCTCAGATGAGGGCGAAGCAGTGGCCACAGGGGAAGGTAGGCTAATGAGAGACTGGGCAAATCTGGCTTCTCAAATTTGGGTGAAGACCAGAATTAGCCAAAGGTTGGAAAATCACATTTCTGTCCATGCTTTTTTTTTTTCAACAAATGTAAGAGTGTGTAAAACCTGAGCAAATACAACAGCCGAACACAACTCTAACTTCATCTTTGAGTGTAAGCAAACAGCTAGCTGCCTTGCAATGCAAAACCATTTATTCACTACAGAACAATGAAGCAATCAGTGCCAGGAAAAATGGGGCCCTTCTTAACACCAAGGGGTTTCCTGGGCCAAAAGAGGTCAGAAGGCAATTAGGTCTTTGGGGAAGGAGGAGGGGTGCACAGCATCCCCCCCCCACCACTTTCTATTACTACTAACTTTCTTCAAATGGGTACGCCTGGGGGCAAGAATCAGGAGATGCATGCATTAGGTGGCTGCCCTCCTTTGCAGAGTGGACAAAAGAGTCAGCTAGTGGAGCCGATGAAAGAAGTCGAGGAGCCTCGGGGCGCTGGTTCCCGACAAATGGGGAGGAGAAGAGTTGGGGAGAGTCGGAACAAAACCGAAGATCCAGGATCCTCTCCGGGGAGAAGTGGTGTGTGTTCTGGATTAAAGTGCAGGGACGGTGGCTAGCCATGGGAGTCCAGGAGTGGCACACTGCTCAGAGCGACAGGGAGGCTCGCATCAGACACAGAATGGTGCAGGAGAGAGGTCTGGGAGAATGCGCCTCTGAGAGTGTTAGAACTTGAATACATCTACCAGGAGTAACGGTTGGAAAGAACCTTCAGGTGCAGAACAGTCAAAGGCTATAAAATATCCCGCATTTATCAAGCATTTGGGAGGTACCGGGCACTGGATGGAACGCCTTTACATATATGGTTCTCCTTGAATCTGCACAAAGATTCTGGAAAACACATCTCATGTGTTACTTCCCACACCTGCAACCACAACCCCAGTTTACAAACCACCATCAGTGCGGCCCATGGTCATGGAGCAGGTGCCACGCGTGGCTGCGTGTCCTTCCCACAGCTATCTGCGCACCTGCTGGGTGCACACACTGGTCGAGCAAGAAGCACAGCTTCGTTTGTGAGTCCACAACTCCTTGAGGAAGCATCCAGTTCATATGGAGCCTGAGATCAAGAGAACGGACAAACTGTCTTCCAGATCTGCATGCACAATCCAAAGGACTGGACATTCCCAGCCCTTTTCCTCTTCCGAGAATTGCTTCTATAAATGACAACAGAGGCTTTAGGGGGGCACGCAGAAAGCAAAAGGGAGCCCAGTCGGAGGAGTTCAGCTCTATTTTCCTAAGACTTAGTTTGGTAGAGTATTACAGTAGTGAACCTACTGGGACTTTATTATAAACCATCCTGAACGATGAACTCACTGAACCTTCACAAGAACCTCAGGAGTCAGGCTGTTATCCCCCACAGAGAGGCTACTACAGTTTCATGATATGGTTTGTTGCCCAAAGGTTCATGTGTTAGAAGCATGGTCCCTAATGTGGTGGGGTTAGGTCTCACAATCTATTAACCTATTTTTAATGAAGCCATAGGGATAAACCACGTGGCTCACTCAAGATGGCCAACTTTACTTACTAAGTGGCAGAGCTGGATCCAGTAGCCAGGTGCCTCTGACTTGTAATCCAAGGTTCTTTCCACTACAACCTGTTTCTGACACACTGAGTACTCACTCTTGTTCGTAGCAGTGACAATATATAGCACAGCAGAGCTGTGGAAGCAGCTGAGCGTGAGGAGAGTACAGTGGTGTGGACACATGACACTACATCCACAGACGTCCATACACGAAGTCAACTATAACATGGGTAAAAAAACAGAGTTCCCCACAGTGAGTTGTCTAGTACTACAGTTGGCCTCACTCACATTTACCAGGGGCCTTGCCTCTGCACACAGGCAGCCACAACACATCTGACTGCGACAGAACCGGTCTCCTTTTCGCCTGTTTGCTCTTGGGTTTGAGGCGGCACCATCCCGCTCGGTGCACTGAAAATGCCTTTAAGGATTTCTTTCCATTTCATTAGCTTATCCGGTCGGTTGTCAGCAGTGAAGGGAAATAAAAATCTGTTATGCATGTGATAGAGTTTATTTTAATTCTACTACTGCATCCAAGGGAAACAGATTTGATGATAACTGCAGCCCAACAGGAGAGTGACGGAGAAAAGCAGAGTGGAGGCAGGCGCAGTCAGGAGGAAGTGTGGTCATGGGTGATCTGGTCCATAAAACCAGGACTCTTGTCACTGCTGATTGCAGCTGGCTTCTCAGAGAAGTGTCAAAAGAAGGGCCGGGGACCTCTGGTCCATCCCACAGGGGGCTGAGTGTTTGATCCAACAGGCTCTGGTCTGGGTAGCTCCAACCCACCCATCTCCAACACACAGAAATGAAGAACAAAAAGAGGTGCTTGCAGGTGGGGCAGCATGCGTGGGCCTAGAAGATGCACACTCACAGGAAGAGGAGAAGCGAAAGTGAGCCCAAGTGGTATGCTGGGGTGCCATTACAAAGATTGGAATTCTCTCTGAATGAAACTCTAGGGGCTCTGAGTCCTACAGAGTCTGGGAGAAGTGGCAGACAATGGCAGCGGCCTAGTCCCTTTTAGTCGGGGTGTGAAGCTAACAAGAGCAGGACACCATGGTCATTCTCGAAAGAAACCATCAGGGACCAGGCGGGAGGTCAGCCCAGGGGTGCGGAATTGCTTTCATGACAAATGACAGGTTCACCCCAATAATGCACGTGGGGGTGATGTTTAAATACAGAAACCTCATTATTTTTACTTTGATAGGTGAGTAGAATACGGGCGAAAGGAGGGAGAGTTGAACAAAAAGGGAAGATAGGGGAAAAATTATGCTTTTCATTAAACAGAAAGAGACATTAAATGAATAAAAACTTCAAAACATTATTTCAAACTCAGAGATCGTAACACAGAGACAGATGTATAGGAGACCATTAGGGACACCTGTCAGCTGGCCACTCCTATAAGGCTCCAAATAAGCCCCGCTTCTGTTTGGACCTGCCCCTGGTCTCCCTTAAACAATAGGCCTGTACCCTTCTGAGGCTTGGCTTGGCTTCTATTGTGTAAGAACTGAAGTGCTCTCTTGTCTGCTGAAACTGCTAGAATACTAAATTTGTCTCTCGCAGCTTAAATGGCATTTTAAATAAATACTATGAATTGATGAAATGACCAATTATGTTAAGTACCCCAGTCTGCTGTAATCCAAACCAAATCTTACCCCATTATCCTCAAAACTGAGAGGTGATTCTGCATCCCCCTCTAGCCAAGGATTCTGAATCAAAATACAGACAATACTTGACACCCAAGGAGGACCTCAAGTACTTCCAGTTCGTTCTCACAATTGGTTTTGCACTGGAAAAAAATAAATAAATAAATGTTCTCCATTTCTACTCCATGCTTTGTAAACCAAACAACCATTAGGTCACATAAACTGAAACTGGTTTCCTATTGTTAATTTGTGTCATTTTGGTTTCAACATCACTTCAGATTTTTACTTCCATTATTTCTCCCAGGATAGGGATGGTGAGCCTTTTAGGTCTTTTTTTTTTTTTTTTTTTTTTTAATTTTGGGGAAGGGTCTACAGGGTGTTCAGGGTCTCATTACTAGATTGAACTTGTAATGACCTGTTTGTTTACAGACTCTCAAAAGCTGGGATTACAGGCGCACGACCCCATGTCCAGTCTCAATTGCCATTTCAGTGTGCCCTGGGGGCAGGTCCAGCACGGCAGACCCAGGATCGAACCCCAGGCCTCTGCACCTGCTTGCAGGCACTTTAATCCACTGAGCTATTTGGCCGGCCCAGAGCTTTCAATGATACGCAGAGTCCACTGCAGCACACGTGCCCTAGCTTCACTGCCACTGCCCCAGGACAGCACATTCCGGGTGATGTCTAATTTAGAATTTTTCAATTTGATAATGGTTCAAAGGGCATACACATGCTGAAACATCCTTTAAGTTTTGATCGTTTTCCAGACTAGTGAAGGGAGATACAGTCCTCTCCCGTGATGCAAGCCGCAGCTGCCACTGGCCACAACCGGATCCCAAGGAGAGACCCCTAGCACCACCACGTGCCATGCTGCCATGACAGGGCATGCGGCTGAACACATTTGCAGTCTATGACATTCTTTCTCAGCTGACAATGTCTGGATGTCACATCCTAAGTCCAGGAGCACCTGCACCGCCCTGCAGTGGAACGTGGTGCACGTGCCGCACACACCCATCACCAAGTCTCTAGGGCTGGGCTCCCCGTGACGTCACTTCCCCAGTCCGTCTATTTTCCAAGGCGGTGCTCAAGCATTGGCACCCCAAGAGGCGGCGGCGCCCGCTCCCACCATCTTGTAGCAATAAGCTTCTTTCTTCTGCATGCCGACCGCACATCTGTACTCCCTTAGTCCCTGGGTAGCTGCACACAGTAGGCCTTTTCTTGAGCATTCTGGCCTCCTAGGCCGCAACCCCAAGCTTTCTGTGTCCCTTTAAGAAATGGGGTCTGATTATCCGAAAAAAAGTTCCTCCTAATTACTAGAGGGTCAAAAAATAAAAGGATATTTGAGAATAAAGAGGAGAAAAATATATATATTAAGTATGTTTCCTTCTATTCAATTCTAATCTAAACCATCCATTGGTGGGACTGGGCAGGTCCTTTCTTTACATGTCCACATCTTTCTTTGCACAACGCGTGCCCGTGGACATTAACTATTTGTGGCTGTCCTAGTAACAAGTGCCCAAAGACCACAAAAATACTAATTAGGAAGACACCATTTGAAAAAAAAAAAAAAAAATCTTATGATAGAAATGTCTGAAGACCTCTAAACAGACCTAACAAAATGATTAAACATCTCAAAAAAGAAATTCCTGTTCATAAGTTCTTGCCTGATCTCTCAAAACCTTCACCAAGATGTACCAAAAACAATACTGAATTTAAATAGATACAGAGCCAATGAGCAACTACAATTTGTGTTAGCGTAATTCCCACTGCATAAGCAACCGTGGAAGCTACACTCTCACCCTGCTAACACTCAAGTTCACGAACTTCACCTTCTCTCATGTTTTTACCCTTCAGAAACAAGGAAAAAACAAAAACTGATCTGTATAGAGCAAATCCCACACAATGTGGAACAGAATGAACAAAAATCCTAGAAGGAAAAGTAAAGGAAACACCATCTCTTTTCTCAAAATATTCCAAACATAAATGATACCTGTACTGTTGTTATATTTCTAGAGGAAAAACGAAGGTGCAAATAACTTTAAAATTCACTGCAAGGGCTGGCCAAATAGCTTAGTGGATTAAAGTGCCTGCAAAACCAGGACTGGGGGTTTGATCCCCGGGCCTGCTGTGCCGGCCCCACCCCCGGGGCACACTGAGACGGCCATTGAGACTGGGTGTGGTGGCGCTTGCCTGTGATCTCAGCACTTGGGAGGCTGTAAACAGGCGGATCACTATGACTCTGATCTAGTAGTGAGACCCTGAACACTCTGTAGACCTTCCCTAAAATACAAAAAAAAATAAAATCCACTACAGAAAAACTCCAAGGAGGATCATAACTGGTTTTCACTTACATAGTCTGAACAGGGAGAACAGATTTTTTAAATTATGTATTAATTTTTGAAAGTGGAGGAAATTCCTTTTACTTTATTAGAAACTGAAGATATCTATGATGACTATTACAATTAGGACTAAGCGAACTTGCCTGCCCACATTTCACCTAAATGCAAAGAAATTCTTAAGTTCCGGATTCCATGGACTGTCAAAAAGACAAAATGTAATTGCATGGGCTATAAAGCGCCAACCAAAACGTCTCTCACAATTGACAGAGGTACTCTAGAAACTTAAGATGTCTCTTAAGTTTTTTTAGCTACTTTTTGTTGGTGTTGTACAGGGTCTCACTACACAGCTAGGACTCATAGTGAGCCTCCTGTTTTCAGCCTCCTCAGCACTGGGACTACAGGCATGCACTACCACGCCCAGACTCAGTCACCTGCTCAGTGTGTGCAGCATGTGGTGCCAGGGATTGAACCCCGGTCCCTGCGCTTGCTAAGCAGGCGCTTAGTCCTCTGAGCTATCTCGCTGGCCCTAGCCACTTTTAATATTCTACTTTTTTGGCCTCAGTGTGTGCTTTTTAAAGGTCAGAGGCTAAACAGCTGTAAACCAATGAAAAGGCACTAAAATCCCTCATCATACACCAAAGCAGTTGTAAAGTGCTTAATACAAACAAATCCATCTGCTTTTGGCAGCTGTGCCGCCTTGACTCCTGGCCAATCAAGAAAGGTGAAAGGAAGAGGACACTGAAGACCCAAGGGGGCCAGCTCATCCACAGAGCACACATCCAACATAGCCATGACCCCAAAATAACTTCGGAAGTCTTTGGAATGCATCTTTTTGCTATTTTTAAGTATTTATTCCTCTTTAACCTTGCCCATTTCAAAACTTATGGCAGCAGGGCATGGGTGGCATGTGCCTCTAATCCCAGCTGATTTGAAGGCTGAACCTTAAAGACTGGGAAAAGGAGTTTAAGGCCTGCTCGGACAACACAGCAAGAACTCAACTCAAAAACAAAACAATTTGAATTTCTTGGGCACACCTATCAGAGCCAGCCTCCCAAGCAGCCCACATGGATATCCAAAGACAGCGAGGAACCATTCCCTGTCAGCCCAAGCACTGGAAATATGTGAAAGGATTTGCTTTTATCAGCCTGGCATACACTGCTGGCAAGTGCCCATGGTCAAACAATTCCAGCGCCACCAAAGCGACCCAAACACTTTTGGAACCTGACCACTGACAATGTGCCGAAGCAGCAGTCCTTGGAGACCTGGCTTCAGATGTACGATTCACAGCAACCAAGTAGGAAGAAAGAGAGAGCAGTCGGCACACAGACCAAGCAACGCAGTCACGCTTCTCCAGAGAATAGCCATTCTACGCTTGGCACCAAGCGCAGGAGTGGGCAAGGGCATGGTGGGACAGGAGGAGGTGCTCCTAGACTTACCTTGCAGAAGGGCTCCATTTCTCTTGAAGAAAGTACTGCCCGGCCAGATGGGTGGACCTGATGTGCTGAAAGAGGAGACAAACACATGTGAGGCTTTGCAAACCCGCTGACCCTGACTCCACTGCGCTGCTCCAAGCAGCTCGGAAGGGCCGGAAAACATCTTCCCGACTATGCATTATTGATACTCTCCAAAAACGTCAACTGTAAAAACCACTAGGTTTATCTAATTATACACAGGCATCAAACTTCACGCACGACTGTCTGTGCGAATGTTCCAGTTACCATCTGGGCCCTGGCCAGACTTATTCCTAAAATTCCGTGTGGGTAGACAAATGAGAAAGTGTACTTGGTTCAACAGCATTGCTGAGAACTTCCGAATTTTTGCTTACCTGTTCATGATTTCATAAAAATGTAGACCATATTTACAGTGTATATAAAATGTCAGAAATACATGTAGAATTAACACACACACACACACACACACACACACACACACACACACACGAGAAACAACTCCTAGCCAGGTCTCTTAGATCAAATGGGTTTTCTGGCATTTGCTGGTACCACCTGCCTGCTACAAATAACAACTTGCCTTTCTTGGCATCTCCACCACCAATATTTTCTATACAGGTGCGACCTCGATCCACACCCGCCCTCCCCCTAGGCTCTTGTTTCACACCCTGTTTTCAATTTCTTGGCTTAAAATGTTGCGCTCCAAACCCTATAAAATACTTTGCAGATAGGGTACAGCTCCCAGGCTGGTAACGAGACAGGCAAGAAAATAAGAAGACTCAGCGAATCCCAGGGACACTTAAAGCATTTACAGATGAGCATTTTCACTGCTCTAAGACATCCAGAGGAAAACTTTATAAATAAAAACACCGTCACGGTAGAAAGTAGGTTATTCCAAATCAAAGTCTGGTTTAAGATTGATGTTAGAAAAAGCCCGTAGTTCAAAACGTTACTATATTTAGTCCAAGAGTCAGCATAAATAACGTCCAGCAAATAACACACAACAAATGATATCGATGAATGTAGTAGCAGTCACACTGAACATTAAAAAATAAAAAGATTGGTCTGAGGCGGACCCAGCAGGCACACCTGAATTCCTATGCATGGCATGCTTTAGCAGTTGACAAAGGTCTCCTGTTATGTGGGACAGCAATACTGTTAGTAAGGGAAATGCAGGCAGTACTAGTCTGTCTGACAAAGTACCATCACCAACAGTATAAACAGTATGGCAAATGTAAGTACATGCGCGGCAAGTAGGGTAGGAAGAATAAAATGTCAAGAAAATGGCCAATGTTCTAGAAAAACACATGACAGCTGTATCTCTTCTGGTTGTGTTTCACAGACACTGGGGGGGGGGGGGGGTTATGTTTTGTTTTGTTTTTTGCTGTTGTTGTTTTTAAGTAAATTAAAGGTTTTTGGCAACCCTGGGCCAAGCAAGGGTATCAGTGCCATTTTTTCCAACGGGTCAGGGGATCATTAGCTTTTGTTGGGGGTACTGGGAATTGAACTCAGAACCTTGCATTTGCCAGGCGCTTAAGCCACTGAAATATCTCCCTGGCCCTCATTAGCATTTTTTAGCAATAAATTATTTTTAAATTAATGCTCTGCATTGATTCTTTTTTTCTTTTTCAAATTTCAGGGAAGGGCCTACAGGATGTTCAGGGTCTCACTACTAGATCAGACTCAGTGATCCACCTGTTTACAGCCTCCCAAGAGCCGGGATTACAGGCGCGCACCACCATGCCCAGTCTATCTGCATTATTTCTTACGTACAATGCTACTGCATACTTAACAGGCTTGAGAGCAGTGTGAGCAGAGCTTGCAACTGCACTGGGGAGCCAAAGGATCTGCGCGGCTTGTATTCACGCAGCATTTGCTCCAATGCAGCAGTCTGGAATTGAACCTGCAACATCTCTGCGTGTACTATGGACCTGGATGTTGATGAACCGCTTTGTTTTACTTTGTTTTGGATCCACCACATTCCAGGTGAATGTCAGGAGTGCATCTCAGTCATGGTTCTTCCTGCAGCCCGGCTTCTCAGCCCTGGCAGCTGTGGCCTCAGGATGATCAGGAGCCACGGAGGACAGCAGACCTGGCTGGTGGCTCCAAGCTACAGGACGAGGGCGGCAAGCGGACGTCGCTCCATCTGATTCCCTCTGAGAGCCTCTAAGGCTCAAGGTTGCATGAGGAATAATGTGCATTAAAATGCTTAGGATGATCTTTTAACAACCCCAGCAAGCTCCCAGGGTTTTACCATCTTATTATTTTTTTTTTTTATAACAAAGCAAGAAACAGCAGGCTGGCTGTTGGCAATACTGAAATCACCTGATTCATAAAGATATTCAAAAACGGAAGACTTCATTAGAAAGGGGTTGGTGCCTCTACCGAATTCAGTAATTGAGTATTACTGCAGGAGTCAGAATATCCAGCTTACTGCCATCCAAATCTCCTCTTTATCCTGACCTTGATTTGGCTGAAAACTGAGCAGACGCCAGGGGATGGAGCAAATGTGAGGAACTGAGGTCAGATAAACCCACGGTTTAGATAAGGAAAATTCTCTGTAGGATAGAAATCTACGGACAGGCTTCTACCATATCCTTTTAACATGCTTAAGTCACTGATAACTATTCTACTGCCATTCGGAGCTCCCTCCAATCAGTGTTCTAGGGGTGCAGAGAGATTTGGACTGGCCCACTGCATTTTCTGGCCTGGCCCCCCCAATGGAACTCAAGAATTCCCGGGGGGTCTCTGTCCAGCTCAGGGTCAGCCGGCTCCTCCTATGCTAACTGCAAAGTTTTTGAGCTCCTATACCCCGAATTCTATCTTCTTCTTTTGGAAGATCCCTCCATAGAGATTGTCTAAGTGTTGAGGATTTCAAGACTTAAGAAAGCTTCTATGGAAAATTGTACAAAAGACCCTAAGGAGAAAAAAAGTGTAAATCCTATCTTCTATGACCTCCAAGATCAAATTGAGGCACGTATCTAGCCCCAACCTCCTCTGATTCTATCTAAAGGGACACAAAATGCCCACAGAAAAGCTAATGGCTCCTGCGACTGCTGGCTCGGGGAGGGCGGGCAGCAAACTACATTTTCTCCCCCTTGAGCTGCAGGTACCCCTGGCTGATTGGCTTTTCAGGGCAATGTTAGTGAAAAACGCCTACATAGGACATTACTTTAAAGTGTATATTAATTATGGTATTTTATAAAGTCATTAGTGGTCAAAGTGTGGGAGGGAGGCCCCCCGAGCGGCAGGTCCCGAGGACAGAGGGTGGGAGTGGGTGCACAGGGAAAACGGCGCTCCTCAGATCCAGTCAGTTGAGTGTGGTGCCTTGGAGGTGGTCACTCCACAAAGAACAGTCACCGAGGCCCCCTTAGCTGAGCGGGTTTTAACCCCTTTACAATAATCTTCATAGTGCCTGATGCTAAGATTATAAACTGCCCCTTCCTGGGCACAGGTAATCAACACCTTTCCACAGGACACCCTCCAATTCCAAGGGGTGAGAAGGGCAGAAATCACCTTCCAGTTCTAGATCTGAGGGACTGAAGTGAGAGCCACATGGGTGCTTAGTGAGGACCAGACCCAGTTCCCTAGCCAGCCCGAGGTGCCACACAGACGCACGGTGACAGGCCCATATCATGTCACCTCTTCAGCTTTCCTCTCCTGTTCTTCCAGCACTGTGACGCGGAGCGGTCTTTCCCCACGGAAGAAGGCTGTGCATGGTATTTTGTTAGGAATCTCTCCAAGGCAAAGGCCCAGGATAGAAAAAGCCATCAGCCTGACCATATGTGAAGCATACGTGGGCTCCTGTTCTTGGAAACAATGCAACGAGGAAGCCACCAGGGTCTGACGTGCTGACAAAGGCCCACAACTTCAGCAGCAGAAGCTAAACCCACGTGGTGACAAAAGCAGCAGACCAACAGGTTAAGAAGGCTTTGCTGGCTTCTGAAGGGGCAGTGGACTACACTGTTCCAACTGTGCCAGCAAGTCCCCAGAGACCAGCGACACCGCCCCACCAGCACGCTAGCGTCTGCCAGGGGTTCCCAGCCCCCAACCGTCTGCAGGCTGCACAGTCTCCCCTCATTATTCCAGCTCCCAAAGGGACACGGCAAGCCAGCAGATCACACAGGCCTGAGGTGGCTCTGGCCAGTGTGATATGATCTGTCACGTGTCCACCAACACCCCTGAGCTTTGATCATTGTGAGAACCAGCCGGATTAGTAAACTCAGACCCTGGGAAGGTCTAGCAGTCTCCACACCTGCATTCAGCAGTCTGGCCTTTCCGGGGCCTAATGGGACGCAAGCTGAGAAACTGCTTTCTGCCAAGCATGAACAAATACACCTGAAAGGACAGGGCGCTCAACGCGGGTGAGCCTGGGAGGCGCACTCAGAGAGACACCAGAACATAGACAAGTACTATCTGATTCCACGCACAAGGGGTCCCCAGAGAAGTCACAGTCATACAGACAGAAGGCAGAAGGGTACCTGCTGGAAGCAGGGGCCGGGGGATTGGGGGTGGTCTTTGATGGACACAGAGTTTTACCAGATAGAGTTCTCCAGACAGGCTAAACAGCAATGCAAATACACAACACTACTGACAGGTTATGGCCCTAGTAAGAATTGCTGAATTACTATGGTTGTCGTCTTATATGGCTGAAGCCCTTAAAACAGCAGCTTCTCTTCCCAATGACCACTTCCTCCTCCTTCCCCACTCCAGTCCTGGATACAACTTCCTTTCACCTTTCCCGCCCACACAAGGGAGCCTCCAATCAGCTCCTTGTGTGTCCCTGACCCCGCCTCTCAAGCTCCGCCCAGAGCAAAAGTCCATAGTCTCATCCTCCCTGTCTCAGGTCAGAACATCTGCCCATCTCCCTGCCCTGGATCCTCTCCATGTGTTTAGAGTTAATAAAGGCTTTCCCTCCCCCATTTCTGCTTCTCTGCTGCGCTGCCACCACTGCCACCATCGCTGTTGCCTCTAAAACCTATCAACTACCAAATGACGCACTTAAAAATAGTCAACTTGGGAGGCTGAGGCAGGAGGGTGGCTGTGAGTTCAAGGCCAGCCAGAACTACACAGCAAGACCCTGTCTCAAAACAAATAAATGAATAAAAAGAAAAGGTAAACATAGTAAATGTTGGGTACACTTTGAAATTTTAACATGAATGCTTAAAAAGGAGGGAGGTAGAGAAGGAGAAGGAGCTGGGACAGAGAGACTCTGGAGGAAGTGGGTGGAAGCCTGAAGAGCCTGGGGCAGGAAGGCGGCTCCAGTCCACTTGCTGTGTGTGGGAACCTGCTCTGGCTCACAGGAGAACGGTCGAAAGCTCACCGAAAGGCAGAAAGGACACAGATGCAGCGAGTAGCCACCCCCCAGGCAGCTCCTGGGAGGCCTGGGCTTGCTCGCCACTCTGCAGGCAGCTAAGTACCTCACAGTCACAGCCCTAATCCCAGAGCCCAAGCATGAGGGTGACCCACCCCTTTGAATGCCGGGCAGCTGCCATCAGACTGGCTTCCTAGGAGTGAGTCCATGCAGTCGTGATGGGGAGAGTTCTATTGTCTCAGTTCTGTGCCTTATCACCCAGAGACAACAGAAAGACAAAGGACCCACACCACACCTTGGGTGAAGGATCCAGTCCTTCCTTGAACTCTAGGATACAGGATCAGTGCAAACAGGTCAGAGAGTGCGCGAGAGTCTTAGAGAATTACGAAATATCCCCACCGCCACAGGCAACACTGAGAGCTCAGGTGAAACTGGAGTTCTCGAACATTCTCCACACCTTTATCACCTCTCCAAAAAGAACTCACAAACACCTGGAAACAGCGTCTCAGCAGCCAACTAGACCGGTCAGAGGTGTGGGGCCGAGAACACAGGGTCTGGATTCAGGGACTATCTGTGCAAAATGCATCTCAAGTCTCTTGTGACAAAATTCCCAATTCTATACCTGCACACTAGGGGCAACAGAGAGTCTTTGGTGTGTGAGAAAGAAACAAAGATGCTGGATGTTTAAAAAAACAAATTCTGCAAATGCAAAAATCCCTCTGGTTGTCATCAAGACAACTGTAGTTCCGAGAAGTCAAGTGACGTGTGTGAGGCCATGTGGCCACACTGCAGCAGGCTGCAGCTGCACAAGCATGGACACCACCTGGGGCACACCCTCAGCTCTCCAGACCAGATCCTCTTCCTCATTCCTAGAACAGAGGAGGAGCACCCCATCTCACCTTCCTCTTTTCCTTAAGGATGCGGGGACATCTTCTAAATGCAAGTGTTAGCCAGAAGACATAAGTTTCTAAAAATCAACAGGCTGGAAGAAACAGCCTTCGGGACACTACCTGCTCTAAATTAGACTAAAAAGGACAAATCCACAGAAAATCCCATGCAGGTGCTAACTGGCAAGCAACCAAGACAGCGAAGAGCCCCGATGGAGACCTACCAGTGTTGTAGGCAGCTGAATTAGATAGAAATAGCACAGTCAGACAGGGCCCCTAAAGAGACAACAGGGAAGACGAGGTGACTTTGTAACTTGGAAGAGACAGACACTCCCATACGGGTCAGACCTCAAGTCAAAAGAGGAAACAAATATAGCTACATAATTCCCCAGGGATGGGCATTCAGGAATCGATATGCTACATAGGTATCAATCACTTTGAAAGAGCCCAAATGAGTCACTAATCCAAGCCCCAACAGGAAGAGACCTTGTCCTGTATTCGTGCCCTCTTGCGCTTGCTACATGACTTGCTTCCCTGTTTGGTACTGGACTTAATCAATTTTACCTGAGCAATGGCACTTGTAAGCTCGTTGGTTGACCATAGTTTTGCCCCACCTCATGCCCACCTAAGTGAGTTCCCATATCCTCACCACATGCTTTTACTGTATGAAAGTCCCTGGAAGAGATAGCTTCCCAGGGACAATACGCTTGGGACCTCCTCCTGTCCCTCTCTTGGACAGGAGCTTTCTTTCCCTCAATAAATATATTCTGCTCATAACATCCGTTTGTTCCTAAAATTCATTCTTCAGTTTTACAGAACACGAACTCGTCTCAGGTACCTTTCAGGTCTACAGTATCATTTTCTCCCCAACATCATTTGGAGGTCATCCACTGAGATCATTCTTCTCCTCTATCACCAGGAGGAGCCTGTTCTTAGAGTCTGACGATTTTGAGGAGGACATCAGTGCTCAGACTGGCACCATCTGCGACTACGGAACCTGACAAAGGGGCAAGACTATTTGAGGGTAAAATACCAATCGTGGTAGGAAATAGAATCTCTCTGCAACCAAAGCCAAATTTAAAACTTAAGGCCCCATCCTGATGTCTGCAAGACTGGCTTGCAGAGTCCTGGATGCCCATTCATATCAAGGTCCTGGAAATGGACAGGTGTGTGTGTGTGTGTGTGTGTGTATGCACACGTGTGAGTGTGCTGAAACAGCTGTCAGCGTTTGACACAGGTGCCCACTGTTCTAATGTAGGCTCTCCTGTGTTATTTTATGTACATCACTGTTTCCTAATGTTCCACCAAGCAGCCCGTGAAGTTGGGCTTTACTCTCCTCAAATGTGTTTGAGAACTGTTAGACCTTTCGGGTTTGATCATGCTTTGTCATGAGGTACTTGCCCTATGCATGGTAGGACGTTCAGTGTCCGTCCTGGTCTCTATCCAGGAGAAGCCACTGACCAGTGATAATAATCTCAAGGGCCTCCAGATATCACTGGGATCCACTAGAGGATAAAGCTGTCTGTCTTCGAACAAGAACCAAGCGCAACTGGCTCCAACCATCTCCCCGCTCCCAAAGTTCAACCCTGCCCTCTATGGCAGGCAACATGGC
>NW_004524646.1:1325909-1326538 GCF_000260255.1 Octodon degus
ACTTCCCTTCCCTTTCCCAGGTCTAAGACCTTTTTTAAACCATTTCCAAACATTCACAGGGGTCCACAGCCTCCTTTGGCATCCTAGAACTCTGCTCTGCACTGATAAAGCCCGAGCTGGAGCCAAGGCTGAAAGACAAGGTCACTGCCTCCAGGACTCGGGTCATGGGTGTTTCCCAGACCTCGCAATCACCCAGCCATCGGAGTGCTGTGTGTGCCCCTTCCAAACATGGAGTTGCCAGTGTGCCAGTGTTAAGGAGTGCAGCAGTAGGAAGGGACGATCAGCCATGAGACATCCCCCTGCACAAAAGGGACGAGGTGCCCGTATGGCAGGGCTGGATGGAGGGAGTGCACACCCTCTCTGTCCCTCTGCTGCATGAGAACATGCTGCTCCTCCTCTCCTGAAGACGCAGAGGGCAGACGCCCGGCAGACAGCAAATCTGCCAGCAGCGCTTTGATCTTAGGCTTCCCAGCCTCCAGGACTGCAAGAAATACCTTTCTGCTATTTATCAATTACCCAGCAGAGAATGTTCTTCTCCTCCCCTCCCCTCCCTTCTTCTCCTCTCCCCTCCTCTCACTCTTTTCCTAGGTGGGTTCACAGACTTCTGGCAAATCTGGGTTTTTTCTGAT
>NW_004524646.1:1327305-1348305 GCF_000260255.1 Octodon degus
GTAGGCGCTTGCCTGGCAAGCGCCAGGGCCTGAGTTCAATCCTTGGTTCTGCAAAAAAAAAAAAAAAATTTGGTACAGGGTCTCACTATGCAGTTCACACTCGCAGTGACCCTCCTACCTCAGCCTCCCCAGCGCTGGGATTACAGGTGTGTGCCACCACGCTGGGTTTCGGTGGCCAGCAGCATGGCTTGTGGTTCTAGGGATCGAACTCTGGTCCTTGAGCTTGCCAAAGCTGTCTCACCAGCTCCAAATTTGCTTTTTATCAAAAGGACACCAGACATACTGAAGTAGAGGTCTGCCCTCCTCCAGAATGACCTCATTCAACCAAAGACAGCTGCAAGGACTCACTTTATTTCCAAATAAGGTCATATCTCAAGGTACTAGGGATAGGAAATCAATGTATGAGTTTGGGCAGCGTGATGGTGGCGCAAGTCAACCCCAAACAACATCTCGCAGCGTCTCACTTCCAGTGGTACGTGTGCTACTCACGATGCCAACCCATCTGTGTCTTTGCTCTCTTGCATCCTGGGCACCTCATGCAGAGCCGGGGCCCTGGCTGGCATCTATCAACTATTTGAGAGAATAAACATTTACACTCAAAGTCAGCATTCCTCATAAAACAAAAGGGAAGAAAAAACTGACTTTGCCTTGGCAATCACTTCTAACTGCTCACCATCAACATTCTGAGGTCTCTAACAATGTCCTCACCCACTCCCTGTCTTCTGTCACCCACTCCTGCCAACCCTTTCTTTCTGAAGTCTCCTTATTTTCCCTCAATTTGGAGGTAACGCTCCTAACCCCTCTCCCAACTCTGATCTGTTCCTCATGGCAATCCGGCCTGCCCAACACCTCAGCAGCCTTTGAAAAGCCAAGCGCATTCCAGCGGCTCCCACGGGGTGTGAACATTGTTCTCCAGGAGGGTGGGAAGGAGACAGGGCCAAAGGTGGGGCTGTGGACCTCACCAGAGTGCCTGCCCCATCTCCACAAAGCACCTCATTGTTCGCCTATCTTGGACAGTGATTCTCCAACTAATTCTTCACCTGAAGAGTTTGGTTGCTCAGGCCTGGAACAGGTCTGCTCGCCATGTTGTTTGCCTTCCAGTCAGCAGAGCTGGAAGCAAAACCCTGAGTCAACATAAATACTCCTGCCTCAAGTTGTCCCTATCAGGCGTACCTCCCTGGGCCAGGTCCTCAGTCTCGATAGTGGCCAGTTCTCTGCCACTCCCTCTTCTGTTTGCATCCAACCCCTGGCTGGCTGGGTGTGACCAGACAAGGAGAGCTTCAGCTCTCAGCCCCACCCTGTGGTCAGCTGTCCTGGCTGTGTGTGTGTGTGTGTGTGTGTGTGTGTGTACGCGCACACGTGCATGAATGTACTGGGAGGGCAAGAGGTGGAGAGGGGACACAGTGGGAAGGGAGGCAAGGCCACGCATCCCCTCCTCATCTATCTTTATTTACCCTTCCTGCCAGCCAACCTGGGGAAACAGAGTCTGCCACAGCGTCCTGGAGAAGGCCCCGGGGCACAGGCCTAGCCCATCCACCCTGGTGGCCAGTGGAAAGCCATGGGTCTGGCCCCAGGGTGAAGTCAGAATCTTCCAGCAGTGAGACCTTTGATGATTATGTGGAAGGTAACATCGGTTCTGGCCCACCCTGAGCCACAGCATCCACCTGGTCCCTGGAGGTCTTATACAATAATGGGGGAAGGCAATCATTGAGCTACAACCACACCCTTTTTATTTACATTTTCAAGGTTTTGTTTTTTGTTTTTTTTTTTTTTCTTGCGGAGCCAGGGTTTGAGCTCAGGCCCTCGTGCTTGCCAAGCAAGCACTTATTCAACTGAGCTATCTCCCCAGCCCCTTCATTTTCAAGTTTATTGGGGAAAAAAAAGCCAAGAAGAGTTTGGTTTCCATGGAAGAGTGAAAGTTGTAGGTGAGGTCAGACACTGTCAGCCTGGGGCCCCCGCAAGACCCTGCCACTCTTCCCCAAGCATTCACTCTGCTCTGCTCCAAAGCAGGCCCCCACACAGGCCTCCAGCAGCACACACTCTCCCTGTACCACCAGGAGGTGGGAGATCAGGGCAGGCAAACTGGTTGGGCAAGTGGGCGTGACCTGTCAGTCACAGAGACCAGGAGCCAAGAGGCGGGGCCTGCAGCTGGAGCCAATCAGAAGATTTTATATTTATTTATTTATTTATTTATTTATTTATTTATTTTGCGGGACCAGGGACTGAAGTGCTTCCCTTGCACTTGCCAGGGAAGTGCTTATTCTATGGAGCCATCTCCGCAGGCCCGCAATGAGAAGATGTTATCTTTAGGCAATGAGAAGATGTTATCTTTAGTTCTTCTCTGGTTTTTGATAGGATGGCCTAGGCCTGAGGGCATCCTGAGGAGAGGGCAAGTCAGAACACAGCCCTATTAAGGGCTTGGCCACTGTGCTCCTTCCTTCCCGTGGTCACTCTCACCCTGAAGACAGCCCTTCTTCTGAAAATATGAATTGGCACACTCACGTGACAGAACACTTTTTTTTTTTTTTCCTGCCTTTGATCAATGTCAAACCTCATGACTTGTTGTGTCCAATACTTTGTTCAGGTCACAAAGAACCCAAGACAGAATTTCTGTGCGTCCCCGGCAGCTCAGACACTGGTAACAATGCATCTAGACCCCATTTTCTATCTAAACAGCCCCTATCTTGTGTTCTCAGCTCTTACATTCCATCTGTCTCTCAAGGTGCAGGTCAAATTCCAGATCCCTGGGTCTCCCCACCCTACCACCTCTTTGGCGCCTCTGAATTCTTCTGAGGTTTCCCACCAATACAGCTTGTTTTGAAATTAATCATACTTGTATTACAGACAGCTAAATTAGATAGACAGACAGGGCTGGGCCCTGGGGGGAGTCAGTGCAGAAGATAACAATGAGACCAGGGCTGTGGCTGGTGCCCATCTGAAGACTGAAGTCACAATGGCTTCAATTTGCATGTGTCCCTAATGGATGAATGGACATACTGGTATCACCCTTTAGACATTTCCCATTATCTCACTAGGGGTGGGCTGTCCTCTCTCAAACACTAAAACCAAGACTGCTAGGACTTTAGTTTATCAACTAACGTTAATAATATCACTCACTTATCCGCGCTACCATTAGATCAATATTACTTAAGGGACATAATCTCATTGGTTGATCATAATTTGGACCCACATGGTAGACTTGCTGGCAACCCAAATGGGACCCCTCCTATCTCTCAGGAGCTATTCTCATTGCCCACTCCTTTCCTCCAATAAATGTTCATACTCTTAACTTCAATTGCACTTCATGTTGTAGGCAGCTGAGTTAGGTAGAATTTTAGGCAGTCAGATAGGGCTGGGCCCTCAAGGAGACAGTGTAAAAAACAAGACTGCCTAGCAACTGTGGGAGAGACAGACACTCCCTCTGTGGGCCAGACCGCAAGACAAAAGAGTAAACAAATGCATTCAAGTACTTCCTGGAGGAGGGGCATCAGGGATTGATAGTCTAAATAGGTAGCAGCCTATTTAGACTACTCTGAAATCTTACTGGGTGACCATAGTTTTGCATCACCTCCCAGGCGAACTCCCATGTTTTCCACCTTAGACCCACCTCACCTCATGGTTTTGCTCTATAAAATATCCCTAGAATAGGCAGGTTCCCTGGCAACCCACTCAGGTCTCCTTCTGTCCCTCTCTTGGACAGAAGCGTTCTTTCCCTCAATGAATATATTCTGCTCTTATCCTCCGTTGCTTCTAAAATTCTTTAGTGAGAACAGGAACTTGTCCCATCTATCTTTCAGGTGGGAGTTTCATTTCCCTGTATCACTTAGAATTCATGCTTTGACTTCTTTGGACACCAGCTCCCTGTATTTGGCATCTAGCACCTCCCCATCCCTGGGAGGTATTTCCTTACTCTGACCCTATCTCTCATTCACTTTCTACAGGAGTGCCCATGTCTTACTTATCCTGAAAACAGGAAGCCCACATGGGCAGAGACCAAGGGTGATTCTCCCAGAACTAGGTCAAGTTCACCACACAGAAGCTGGTTGTCACCATTCTAGTAAGTGATTTTGAAAGACAGCCGGAATGCTACCAGCATCTCCTGAACAGAATTATACAAACACTAAGGATGTGTAAAAGCAAACAGAAAACTCCAAGTCGTGAGGAAATCCCTTACAAAGGAACAAGCCTATAGGGTAACAATGTTTTCCTCCACTATCATCTTCCCAAATAAAAGCTCTAAATCCTTAAAGATGGAAACAAAATTACAAATGTCATCATTGATAGTAAGTAATAGGCTTGGTAATTTGGACAACTCTTTCCTGTGATTTCTTGATTACTTAGGAATAAATAAATAACCAGACTAGTACAGGTATGGTTTTGATAATATAGAATGTATATCAGGGTATAGTGAAGAAATTCTGCTTAAAACATGGCTACAGTTTCAGACGCATGCAGCCACGGATACATCTTAAGAACAGATGCAAAGGTGTTTATCATTATCTTTGTGCTACAGTTTCTAATTTTACATATGAAAACCCAAGGCATCATTCAGCATAAAGTACATTATTTGCATGATGTATTTGCATTTGTAAAACACCCACATTTACTTTTACTGCTTAATGGGCCCCCTTTAAATGGGCCACTCTATATAAATGGAGTACACTGGTTCCCAACTCAATGGTGCTGATAAGAAAACTACTCCTTTTAGATGCAAATGAGCCTACTAATCACAATTAAAATGGCGGAGCTGCGGAAAGCAGAGCAGCTGTGCCGGAGCTCCCCGCCTAGGGCCAGCTTGGTTCGAGCTTCCTCTGCGAAGGAGCCTGGGCTTTCCCCAAGACGTTTATTTGCCCAGGGGCAGAGGCAACTTTTCCAAAGGGGCCAGAAGACAGGAGAAACAGCTCTGTGAGAACCAAGAGTGTAAGTACGGAGGAGGCTCTCTACGGTGTTAATTCACTAGAGTGTAATCCGTAAATCATCGAGGGCAGGTGAGGGAGGGCAACATAAGGGAGGTTAGGAAAGGCTTGGAACAGTAATATGATTAATGCCACCAGACAGCTCTTGAGACGTCCCCTTAAAATGGCACGGCCATGATGGAAGACAATATGGCGGCTCCTCAAAAAACTGAACAGGAATACCCTATGAACCACTAGTTCTACTTTTGGACATACACTCAAAAGAAATGAAAGCAAGACTCTAAGAAATCTTTGCATATTCTGCTCACAAGAGCCAGAGGTGGAAGCAAACCAAAAAATGCTCACTGATGGGTGAAGAGATTATCAAAAGGCAGTATACACAAATAAGTCTTCAGCCTTAAAAGAGGAAAGAGACCCTGACATTCTAGAACGGACAGTATGGTAAGTGCAATGAGCCAGTCACAAAAAGACAAATACTTTATGATCTCACTTATCTGAGGTGCTGAGAGTTGTCCAATTCACAGAAAGTAGAATGATGGTTTCTGCTGGCTGGGTGGAGCAGGGAGAGGCAAGTGGTTGTTTAATGGGTATAGATTTTCAGGTATGCAGGTTGAGAAAATTCTGGGGATGGAAACAAAGCCCCTCTTCCTCTTGGCACTGGGTTTGCTGATGTCTTGACAAGAGTGCAAAAGGCTCCAATTCAATAATAGGTGGGTTGCTGGAGTGGCACACAGTGGCAGTGTCACACAGCCTTTCTCCACTCTTGGAAGAGGGCACTTTGGCCAGGTGCGGTAGCGCACACCTGTAATCACAGTACCTGCGGAGGCCTAGACAGGAAGCTCACCTTGAGTCTGAGGTCAGCCCGGACTGCATAAGTAGGCCTTGTGGGGAAATAAGGAAAAGACTGAGAGATCGGGACTTCTGGCCAGGCTAGATGGTGCAGACGTGTCAACTCCAGCGCTCTGGAGGGCTGAGGCAGGAGTGAGGGGACAGAGGTATGACCTGCTGATTCCAAGCCCCAGGATACATGCACAGAACAGATTCCAATGCCTGCACATGGACTCTTCCAAGAATGCCAGGGGGTTTACTCCAGCAGGAGGACCCAGGCCTGCAGTCAGCCTGAGCAGCAGAGGACACAGAAAGGGTGGTCCACAATGGGTCGTCACCTCTGTGTTGCCTCCTGCCTGGGCCTACTCTCAGGCTGTGGGGCAGGCAGGTGCACTTGCTCTCGTACTTCTCTTTGACCCGCACTCCCTCTGCAGAGCCTGTTTCTTTTCCTACCTTTAATAAGTTTTAAAATAAAACTTGGTCACTGCTGGCACTTGTCTTGACCAATTCTTTGCTTAGGATAGACAGGACTTAAAAATGACCTCCAGAGACTTCATACCCCAAACCTTGGTCATGGGAAGATCATACATTTAAGACTAGCCCAGCAATTTAAACAAGATACCACCTCAAAATAAAAATTACAAAGAAGGGCTTGGGGCATAGCTCAGCAAGAAGGTCCTGAGTTCAATTTTTAGTATCATTAAAATAAATTTTAAAAAAAAGAGCAACTGTGTGTTGAGTGAAAAGATCATTGTTCCTTGAATTTAATGGCAGGTTTTAAAATTCCTGGACTGTTTCCGTTCCTCAGAAACAGGAAAAGCTGACCTCAATTGTATCTTCCCTTGATGACAATGCTGGTCTGAGGTAGCGACAACTGCACACTGCCCATAACAGATAACAGATAATGCTCACCCTCTCATTATGCCCTTGAACTAATACAACTTTTAGAGACAGTATCTCAATAATAGACAAAATCACCACTACCTACTCATTTTTCAGGCTTTTAGAGATCAAGAGCTATAAATATTTAATCCATGTTTATGACAGGCTGAATCCTATTACTTCCTAAGATGCTGAAAATGAGTCACAGACAATAAAATAACCTATTTGTGGGAAAATTGAGATTTATCTTAATTATTCATTTTCTCCCTTTGAAAACCTGTCCTGTCCCACACCCCACCACAAAGATGCGAGACAAAATGCTGATTTTAAAAAGTGCACGACAGCAGACCTCTGTCTGAATGTTCAATCCACAGGACCCAACCCAGGCACCCAACCCTGAAGCTGTAAGACCCAGGCAAAAGTTTATTTTTCATGGAACTTTTTTTCCCATGGTGTGTTTATGATTGGATTTGAACTGTTGCCAGAATGATGGGTCCCAGGGAAGTTCTTTCCCTTTCTTGGTGTCAAGAACAAAGAACTGGATAAGACAAACAGAAAAGGTAGTGGAAAAGCACCCTTACCCAAAGCAGGAAATAAGTATTCTGCTGAATGAGGGTGTGCCCGCGAACACACTCATGGGAATCCCTAGGATAAAGGAAAGGGGCCCTTGCTACCTTGACCATCTAGACTGTCTTCCTCATGCAAAAGGGGCTGTGGGACATTTGTCCTACCAGAAACTCAGCTGACCTGGCACCAGATTTAAACCTTCCTAGGAAGACTCCTTTGGTCTCCCGTCAGATGTAAATGAGGAGTTAAAGCTAGCACTTTTCTGACGGGTTCTGTGCTCAGCTCAGAAACTGCAGTCATCCGGTTTCTGTGTTCTGCACATGTATGTGCCCTGGGTCCCCATGAGCTTGACAGAAGACACTCACTTTTTTTTTTTTTTTGACACGTTTTGCCCCACCCTTCCTCTTCTACCTCAAAAGTAGCAAAAAGAATTTTAAAAGTTCCAAAAAGTAATCTTGTCTGTCTGCCTAAGTAACAACTGTGACTGGCATCAGCACCCGAGATACCCTGACTGGATACTTCTGACTGAGCGCGAGAGTCGTCTCTCCCCTAGAGACTCCATCTCCTTCCTTGCTGGGTAATCGCTGGCACCTCCACCACAGTTGTTGCCTGCCTCTGTCTCTCTCCTGTTCTCAAACTGCCCCAGCCCATCACCTCTATCCCACCTCACAGTGTAGCTCATGAAAGCAGACAGACACCAAGAAGGCTGGGAAGCCCAGGGCCTTGGTCCTGCTCCCGCCTCCCCTGGGATGAAGCTGGATCAAACTGCTGACTCCATGCACCTAGTACCTAACCCCATGGGATGCTTTTTCATTTTTGTATTTTTGGGGCAGGGTCTCGCTATGCAGTTCAGATTGACCTTGCACTCATTTTGTAGCCCAGGCTGGTCTTGAACTCACAATGATCCTTCTGCCTCAGCCTCCCAAGTGCTGGGATTACAGGCGTGTGTCACTGTGCCAGGCTTCACTCAATGCTTCTGCAAGGCCTAGAGGAACAGCACGCCCCTCACAAGGTAAAACGAAGCAAAGAATGCTGCGAACTTCCATGACGGCATTAAGTTCAAAGAGAACATAGCTTTGGAGAAGTAATGTTACCTTTGAACATATTTATACAGATATGGAGGGTGTGGGTTGGGCTTTACAGGATGTATTAGGATATGGAGACTTTTCACATTTCTTGAGTATAATGAGTAAATATACTCATGTATAGGTCTTCTTTTTCTTTTTTTTTTTTTTTTTTCTTTTTTTTCTTTTTTTTGCAGAACCAGGGATCGAACTCGAGCCCCTGCGCTTGCCGGGGAAGTGCTTATTCCACTGAGTCATCTCCCCAGCCCAGTCTTCTTATTCTTTTACTTTGTTTTCTTCTACTTTATTTTTGGTTGTTGACTGTATTCTTTAATTGACATTGTCATTTGGTACACTGTGATACTTTAATATAGGTATACAATGTGTAATAATTATATCACAGTAATTAGCATATCCATAACCTCCCAGTTCTCACTTCTTTGTGATAAAAACATTCAAAATCTTCCCTACTGCTTACTTTGAAATAAGTAATTATCAATCACAGTCACTCTATGGGGCTACAGAACATCAGAAGTTATTCCTGCGGGCCCGTGAGATAGCTCAGCGGACTAAGTGCCTGCTTAGGCAAGCACAGGGACCAACCAGGGTTCGATCCCTGCCACCACATGCTGTTCTGGCCCTTCCCCATAAGTGTGCTGAGCCATCCACTGAGACCAGGCATGGTGGCGCATGCCTGTAATCCCAGCACTAGGGAGGTTGAAAACAGGAGGCTGACTATGAGTCCGAGCTGTGTAATGAAACCATGTACCAAATACATTTTAAAAAAGAAGTTATTCCTCCATATAGCTATTCCTTGTTCCCTGCTTTGAATTTTGATGGCATATAAGAAGGACCATATAAGGCCAGCCTGATGGCTCGGTGGGCTAAGGCGCCTGCTTAGGCAGAGCGAGGCAGCTGGGGTTCTATCCCCAGGGTGCTGTGCAGGTCCCACCCCCAGGGGTGCCCTGAGATGGCCATTGAGACTTGGTGTGGTGACGGGGCATGCCTGCACTCCTAGCACTTGGGATGCTAAAAGCAGGAGAATCACTATGAGTCTGACCTGTGTAGTAAGACCCTACACAACCTGTACCAAAAAAAAAAAAAAAAAAAAAAAAGGACCCTGTAAGTGAAGGTTTCAACATATTCAGGAAACCTTAGCTTCTTGAAACCTTTGGGGAATCCTGATCGGCACACACACATGCTGTCCCCTGTGCAGGATCGGTGCACTTATCTCCAGGTGTTCGCTGTGCACACCGAGGATGCAGCACACATTCAGGGTTCACACTGACACTATGTGGCCTGAGAGCTTCTAGGCCTTCTAGAGGCTGTGACTCACCCTCCAAACCCGCTTGCAGAGCCCAGCACCAGAGCAGGTCTAAAAAGGGATCCACAGTGTGCTACTCTGTATCTTCCACTGTCCCTTCTCTGCCTACCTCTTCATTCTTCAAAGGAATCACTATCACCTGCTTCAGGACTGCTGCCTCTGGCAGTTGATTTGAGTATATTGACTTGAATAAATTACCTCCAACTAAACTGGCTCAGGATAGTTCTGGGTGTGGAAAGCCCCATCCCAGGAAGGGCTATCACCACACTGCTGCACAAGGACAACAAAGAAGGAAGGACTGCTTCTGTCTTCTTCGGAGGTGCTCTATCATCTCCTGTCTTCCAGCACAGACTCTTCAGCCTTCCAGCGCAGACCTTCTGGCCTCCTGATACAGACTCACAGGGGACAGTGCATGAAGCTCTAGGTCTCTGACTTGGATTCCCAGGGCACGACGGGACCCTTTGCACAGAGGACACTCTTCCACACCTCACTCTGTGTGTGGCCTTCACAAGCCAATCTGTAATTTTTTTTTTTTTTAATGTATTTGGTTGTTACAGCATCTCACTACATAGCTCAGACTCACAGTAATCCTCCTGCTTTCAGCCTCCCCAGCACTGGGATTATAGGCCTAGGCCTGGACTCTGTGACTGGCTCAGCCTGCCCTGAGGGCGGGGCTGGCGCAGCATGTGGTACTGGGGATAGAAGCGCAGTCCCTGTACTTGCATGTGGTGCCTGGACTGCAGTCCCTGCACTTGCCTAAGCTTGCCTAAGAAGGTACTTTAATCCGCTGAGCTATCTCTCCAGTCCCCAATCTGTAAATGTTTATACATGTATATCTTGTATTATATCTGCTTTCCTAGTAAATACTGAATGATACACTATCTTACTAAGCTCTTCCAGGGAAGAAACTTGATGTTCAGAGCATCTTTTACCTGCTTTAAACTGGTACCATTTCATGGAGGCAGACACATGAATTTTTGCAAGCCACGGATCACTTTAATTTTTGTATAATCCAGTCAACTGTATGCTAAAAACCATCCCTGGCTTCCTGTGGCTTATACTGTTACCAAGTTCTTTCGTTCTAAACCACCACACCGAATGCTCCTGTTTCATTTTCTGCCATCCCTAATCTTGGTTTTCTTGTGCATTTGTTTTGATTTAGATTTTTTGCTCTGCCAAAACCAAGTTGCCCGTGGTCCCTGGAGCCACTGGACTCTCTCTCACCTTCGTCCTCATGCACTCAGTGCTTAGAAATTCCCTTGCCTCCCTGCCCGCTTTGCAAGCCCCTAGGTATTCTGAAAGTCCTGCTCCTCCCTTCGTCTTCCCCACTCCATGCCCAGAGCACATTCTGTCTCTATGTGGACCACGCGGCATTATTTATGAATCTACACTATGCACCTTCCAAGAATGACTGTCCAATTAAAGGCCTCAGTGGCTGGTGTACAGCAGGTGTCCAACAAGCAGTGCCTGAAAAGAAGCAAGCTCTATAAAGTATTGAAAGCTGCCACCACAATCCTCATTTTGCAGCTAAGTATGCCTAGAAAGTCAGGTTGGTAGAAGGTCACGCGGCTTATGCACAATACTCTTGTAAGCACGCTGTCCATTTCCTGCTGCCTTTTGACTTTTGTTATCTACACAAAATAAAAAACATGGAGGAAATGATAGAAACACTGTAGTATTTTGGTGGCTATTTTGCGCAGCTATACACTGCCTTGCTTTCAGAATGGACACTCAAGAGTCCAAAGAATCACTCAGATCAATACATCCAGTTTAACTCAGAATCCAGGCAGCCAAGCACTAAGTTAACTGGTGGCTCTGCAAAGATGCTGGGGGCCCGAACAAGGGACACGATGCCTGCGTAACTCTGAAGAACAGGACTGCATGCCCCTCTGTCTCCCACATAAATGGACTCAAGAGCTGCAGCCATGCATAAATGATCCTTTCTTTCCACTGTTTATAGTTGAATGTAGCCAGTTTCAGCTTCTTGCCGATGATCACTCTGCTAAAAATAGCTCTGATGCTGTCACACGCAAACTTGAGCAGAACCTGAAAGCGGATCCCCTTTTAGTTCTGAGCTGGTTCCACTTTAAAAGACCAGCAGCTGTTAACATACCGGCATGTTTACATGATGCTGAAGTAGTTCCACGGTGGCTTGTGGCGAAAAATGCCCCTGGAAAGGACCGAGCAGCGATGGCAGCCACTGCTGCCCATAGGTGCATCTGCTGAGCTGGCCCCGAGGGAAGCAGAGGAAACAGAAACATCCAGCTTTAGGAGAAAACCGCAGCAACAGCTGCAGTAAAGTTGTGGGCAACATGGTACCTCACATTTGAGGCCCGAGCGAAAGAGATGGCGAAGAAGGCCTCACACAGAAGAGGGCTTACGCCTGGGAAGGACATCCTGCTGACAACTTGTAAGAGCTGTTCTTAGAAATCAAGGAAACAAAGAATGAAATCTGTTCAATACCTTGGCCGTTCTTTTGAGGCTTTATACTGGTTCAATGGACAACTGGACCATTCTAGCTATCTTCACAAAGCTGGCCCCGAATTGAGGACGAAACAAAAAGTAGAGACTCAGAAGTCAGACCAAACCACATTTTCAACGCTGCTCTTCCCTTCTGACCTTCTACAAGAGGTGGAAAAGTTGGGGGCCGAGTGAGGAAACACACACTGTGTGCCTGACTTTGTCCAGAACCCAACAGTAGCGTCCTTTAGAAACAAGCAAAAGAGACAGCAAGCTGACCACAGGCTGGGGACGAGTCCGGGATCCAACGTGGTCACTTTAAATAAAAAGTATGTACCACCCAAGGAAGTGTTGTTTTGCCTTCTTCAACATCTCTGTGTCCAAAGGATGACTCATCTGGGACTGCTGATGAAGTAAGAATTTGTTCTAAGAAGTTTCTCCTAGAAAACTCGAGCTATATCTGACTGAGCTGGAGAGGGAGGGGACAAGGGCCCGGCCTCGAGCAGGACTCTCCCACTGGCTGGCTGCCGTGACTTTTACTCAGAGCCGCCAGGAGACTGGGGTTGGTCAGGGTCAGGGGATGGCTCCTGCTTAGGAACAGAGCTCCCACTGGACACGTCTAGGCTCTAGGTTCACGACCGTGCCACAACCCGTCATTTAATGAAAACCTCAGACTCTCTGTAAGAGACTGTAAGAAAACAGCACCTTTATTCCGTCATAGGCGCTTTAGTGCTGCTAGGTGATACCAACACAGCTCGAGGACAGGAGCGCGTAGGTTTTCTCTCAGCATGCTATAAATTTCAGCAGCACATGCAAGTTATATTAATGTAGGAATTTATTGCCTAAGTTACAGATATCTGAACCACAGCACAGACTTTATATACTGCTGTATCTTTAACACTCATTTTTTGTTAACAAGACAAAAGAATTTACAGTTACTGCCAACAGCTTGCTGGCAGCTACCACCAGGATGAGCGGTTGCCTGGCAACAGTCAAGCATCCCTCCTCCCAAATCAGGAAGAGCTACTGACAAATCTATATTAATTACAAAATGGGACAAATATTTAAAAGCGTTACGTTTATGGAGGATTGTGTGGGGAGCATTCTGATAAGAATAATTCCTATTAAACAGACCTTAACTAAATACATTGTATATCTATCTGACTTTGATTCATGGTCACTGGTTATATAGTACTATTCAGGAAACCCAGATGTTTCTACAACTTTTAAAGAATGTCCTTAAATATTACCTTAAACAAAGTCATGTGTTTGAATTTTGGAGAAGCGTGTCTTTTGCCTTCTCCTCTAAGAATGAGGATGCCAAGAAGCACATGAATACCTAAGCTTTTTAAAATACATAGTCACCGCCAGGTATCTGCTGGGAGAGTGTTTCTAGAACAGGTCAAGAACACCTACGTCCAGGGATGTTGAGGTCCCTTAGGTGAAATGCCATGGTATTTGCACAAGGCAAACACACACCTTCTTGTGTATTTCCACCACCTCTAGATTACTGATAATGCTCCATACAAGGTAAATGCTATGTAAATAATTTCATATACGGGCAAGAAAAAGAAGCCTGCACGTGTTCAGTGCAGATGTGATTTATACTTTCCCAAATGACTTTTGACCTGTGGAGGGTTGAATATGAAGAGGCAGAATCCGTGGGTACACAGGGCTGACTCCACACCACTGAACAAATGATGAGGACGCTCGCTGTTTTCACAACCGTGCAACACTGGGTGTGAAACTCTTACTTACATGCTTACTCTCAAGGTTTCTGCCTTTACCTGCATTTTCCATTCCCGCTTCTTTGAGACTCACTCAGAATTCTCTGTGGGGAAAATGAGCGCATAGCTCTTGCAGAGCCCGGCAGCTCGGGTGCAGGCCAGCAGAGCCACAGGTTCCTGCCACGACCTGCACACACAGGGCTCTGCACACAGGTGTGCGCTTCAGGTTGTCTATGTAAATTTATACTGTTTTTAAAACTGGAATAATTTTGATTACAAAAACTAAACATGTGTTCCCAGGACTGGGGGGAGAAAAGACAAACAAACTGGCGTACTGTTTATTGGGCTGAGAAAAACATGGACTCAATTATATTTTGTGTGTAAATAAGCCCACCCACCAGGTCACACGGGATGGCCCTGAACTATCAGAAAAGTGCTGACTCAGATGAAAATTTGCACTTGCTCACACTGAAGTCTAAAGCCACCACAACCTGCTCTGCTCTTGCTGTCGGGGGTGAGGGGGCTGTCCTCTCCTGTCTCAGGCTCGAGCTCTGTCTGTCTGTCTCCCAGTACTGAGCATTAAATTCAGGGCCTTCACATTGATCTACATCCTTATGCTAACCCCCTCCAACTTTTTGTTTGAGACGGGTATCATTAACTTACTAAGTTGTCCAGGCTAGGTTCACAGTTAAGCTGTCGTGTTAGCCTTTTGGCTGTCTAGGCTTGCAATCCTCCTGCCTCAGCCTCTCAGAATTCTGGGATTGCACGCATGTGACACCTAGTTGTCCCTTCAATTCTCTATTTACCAACCTAACTGGCAGCTTGTACTCTACTTATTCTCTGGAGAAGCATTTTTTCTTTTTTTTTATTGGGGGGGGACGAAACCAGGGACTGAACTCAGACCCCTGCACTTGCTACGGAAGCGCTTATTCTACTGAGCCATCTCCCCGGCCTCTGCATCTTTTAACAGTTTTTTAAATCTTATTTATATATTTATTTGGTACAGGGTCTGACTACGTAGCTCAGGTTCACAGTGATACTCCTGTGTCAGCCTCCCCAGGCACTGGGATTATAGGTGTGAGCCACTACACCCGGTTTTAGTGGCTGGCCTGGCATGCCCAGGCTTCCATGACCCACACAGAATGCAGTAGTGGGTATCCAGCTCGGGTCCCTGCGCTTCCCAGGCAGCGTCCATCAAGCTTACCTGGAAGGGGCATGCTCAGCCACTCGAACCTGGGTAAGCCCCGCTCTCTAAAGCAGGTCCTTACCAGAGCCTGACTCTATGAACTCTTCCACATGTAAAAATGAAACCACAGTAAGTCGCACCTCCCAGGGTGAGTACAGGGCGTGCCATGGCCCTGGCAGCACGCACCCATTCCTTCCTCTTCGGTGAAGGCTTCTTCAGTCCCCCTGGGCTCCAGGACTTCCCACTGCATAGGGAGCATACTACCAGGCACAAGCCAAAGCGTTCATTGTCTTCTGCTGCACTTCACATCTAGAGTGATCTCAGGTCACAGGCAGTCGGACCAAACTCCCGAAGCTCCTAGGGCAGAGGACTCTCCCTTTCTACTGAACCTGCGAGGACTCACACAGGAATGGGCAGCCATCTTGCACCATGAGCCAAAGCCTGCGTAAGAATATAGTGTCCATCCGCAGCAGACACGATGAACCATGGCCTCTGAGGACTTTCAAGCAGGAGGGCAGGAGCTTCCTGATGTTGGATGTCTCCTCGGACTTGCCAGTAAAATAGAACAAACAGGTTTCCCTCTGTATGTGAGCCACGCATTGCCAGATTTTCTCAATTGCAAAGGCAATCAGTAACCGATCCACTGATAACTCAAATGGTTATCTTTTCCACTTCCTTTCAGGAAAGAAACTGCCATGCTAGTGGGAGTATTAGAGATGGGACGAAGAGAAACATACTGCCCTCACTGACACAACACACACCATTATTAAGTGTTCATAAAATGTTTACATCTTCTTATTTGGGACTAGATTTCCTATAAATGTCCTACACCTGAAAAGCCTTTAGAAAGCCTTGAGTTGGCAGAGAAATCCTACAACTTCATACCTTTGGAAAACTTTGTAATATGAGAAACTACTTTGGCAGTAACAATACACAATGTACTAACCATTGTTACTCTTCTAAAATCTTGTTTTGAGATTTTGTACCATTGTTTTTATTTTTTTTTTCTTTAAAATAAAAATAACTGATGTCAAAAAAAAAAAAAAAAAAAAGAAAAGAAAACTAAAGTGTAGGGCTGGGGCTGTGGTTCCGTGGTATAGTGCCTGACAGGCAGGTTGTGGGCCTTGGGCTTGAGCGCTAGCATTGCAAAAAAGGTGGAGGCGGGGGTGGCAAATATGTGGTGATTAACAATGTGGTCTCTGCTTCAGAGTGGGCAGAGAATTCCATGAAAGGCTAGAAACAGAACGAAGCATTGGTGAAAACCAAGTGTACTTTAAATTCAGCACTTAAATCTTGGAGGAGATTTAGATCCTCTAAACCCTGGTGTAAGAAAACCGTCAAAAAGTGAGCAAAGGCTCTCATCAAACCTGGGCATTAAAAATATATATATACTGCTAGTCAATACACATTAGGAAGGATGTTTGTCTCAGCAATAATAAAGGAAAATAAAGCCCAAAGTCTCCACCAATTAGATCAGCACAAATTTAAGACTAAGTGGACCCAGTGATGGCTAGTTTTACACACACACACACACACACACACACACACAGAGAGTCTGTCTCAATGATCCACCAATTCGGCTTCTTGGAACTAATCTTTATCTTCCAGAGTCAGCCAAGAATGAACTCAGGCTCGAGAATTAGACCAGAATCTGTCTCACCAGCATCCTGCCCCTTCCTTACTAGCTGTGGGATGTCAGGAAACACATCTGCCTTTTGCAAATGGGCCACAAGACCCACGTGCAAAAACTGCATCTGGGGACTCAGCAGAGCAGCCGGCTTAGAGATGGGGTCTCAGACACCCTTAGCACCTGTGCGAGCGTCCCCCACCACGCTCTCTGCACAAGGGCTGCACCTACCCCCAGCTGCCCTGCAGGCTGAGCTAACAGCGTGCACCAGCTCCTTTCATAATGCTGTAAACTGAAAATCCCAAGAGGCCTAGGAGCTCCAAGATAAATTCTAGGTTGTCCTTGTCCCAAGAAAAACAATTCTGCCAGTGGTGATGGTTGGACTTCAGAGCCTCTTTACTTGTCCCCTCCTCTTCTTGCTGCCTACCTTCCTCTCTCTCTCCTGCAAGCACACCCTGAGCAAGTCACTCAGACCAAATTCTTCTAAGGCTCTGCTTATACAGAATCTAGCCTAAGACCCGACATAATCATTTTTATGACTAGCAAGGGTGGGAAAGTCTAACTCTTGCCAAGTGGAATTGTAACCCCAGATACTTAGGAGGCTGAAGCAGAAGGATCACAAGTACAAGTCTAGCCTGAACAACTTAACAAGACCTTCTCTCAAAATAAAAATTTCAAAAGGGCTAAGAAGGTAGCTCAGCTCAGTGGTACAGTGCTTGTCCAGTGCCTAGCCTGTACTCTACCCTATGTTCAATTCACAGTACTGGAAAAAAATTAAAAAGTCTAAATCTAAATCCCAGCCTATATACTGAGGTATGGTTATATTAAGAAATGGAAAATGTGTGGGAAAAGCCACATAAGAAGACATAGCAAGAAGAGAGTCTGGCACATCAATATTGATTGACACGAGAAGATGCACCTGGTATAGAGTGGAATATAAAAGCACATGATAAAGCAGCACATAAACCACATGGTGACACATGCCTGCAGTTCCGCACTTGGGGGCCTGATGCAGGAGGATCACTGAGTTCCAAGCCAGTCTGGGCTATATAGGTTGAGTTCAAGGCCATTCTGAACTGCATAGTGAGACCTTGTCTCAGAAAAAAAAACACACACACACACACACACAAACACACACAAACACAGACAAACAAAGCAGCACAACAGTGTAACCTTGCATATAAACCAAATCTTGTGGGCAAAGTAAAATCTTAAAAGATATTCCAGGGTTGGGCAGATAGCTCAGTGGCTTAAGCACCTGACTGGCATGCACAAGGTCCCACCTTCGATCCCCAGTACTGCAAAAAACAAGATATTCCAACACTTGTGCCATTAGGAGTATTACTTACGGTAGGCAAGAGATGGAAGCAACTCCAGTGTTCCTCAACAGATGAAGGGACAAGCAAAATCATGTACATACAAAGGGTATTTTCATAAAATGGAAGGAAATTCTGATACCTGCTCTACCACGGGTGAACCTTAAGGTCGTAGGCAAACTAGCCCAGCCACAAAAGGGAAAGTACTATGTGCTTCCATTTAAAATATGAGACACTAGGGTGGTGGAGTTCATAGAAAGCATGACGGTGTTGTGAGGGGTTAGAAGGAAGGATACTGGCTTTGCAAAATGAGAGAGTTCTGGAGGCCAACTCCACAACACTGTAAGTACACTTAACCCTACTGAACTGTACATTTAAGAAAATGAGCAAAATAGTAAATTTCATGTTGTGCTATGCTACAATGAAAAATAAAAACAATTTTTAAGGAGGTGTTCTTAAAATGTTAACAACAGGGAATTAGGGGTAGTTTTACAGAGTTCTTTATACTGCCTTATTGTATGGCCATTCTACTTAACTGTATATTAACTTAATGTTCAGAAAATAAAAAGCATTTTAATTCTGGAAAAACAAATATGCTACAAAAAGATAGCCCCTCTATTATCGTAGGCCGGTTAACCTAAACAATTCAGGACTTTGTGTTTAGGGCAGTTAGTGTGTATTTATTTAGAATAATGGATGAATTTAAGTGAGGTCAGTTGTCTTCTCAGCTTCCTTTTATTTTGCTTCTCTGTACCACCAAGAACAACTTAAAAGGCTTCAGCACTCACTGTTCTGTGACCAATTAAAATGTCTAGATTAATTCCATAAAAATTACCAAGCAAAGATCCTTTGTAAAAGTTTAGATTTCCTCAATGTATTCAGCAAGCATCTCTCAACAGCCTGACAGACTCTGGGCAGCACACACGTCTTGGGAACACAGTGGTGACTGGAATGAGCTTGGTTCCTGGCTCACAAGATGTAGTAGACTGTCCCTGTGAAGACTTGATGTTGATGGATGGGTGTGGGCTTCCCACGAGGTCACACGTGAGTGTGCATGGTACCTGAGCCATCTCTTACACTTTCCTGGAGATGCTACCTGCCAACCCCGAGCCTTCACCATTCCCACAGCAGTGAGGGCCTTCTGGCACTCAACGGAGCAATGTCATAATCTCGGGCAGAGAGAACACAAATTTCACTTCTGAACAAACTCACTCATTCCTCTCTACTTGCTGCAGAAGCTGTCTCCCTAATAACAATCCCTCCAGAAAGCTCCTCATCTCATTCAATTAGTTCCTAAATTCATTTGGTGAAAGATCTTGGATACCCATCAGCCTCAGCCCCAACACCTGGCCTACTCAAGCTTTTGGGGGGCGCGCAGCATGCAGAGACCAATGTGCCCTTTAGCGTTGGCTCAGGCTCATCCTAGTATTGCAGGAAGTCAAGTTAGATAGAAATAATTATAGGCAGTCAGACAAGGCTAGGCCCTCGAAGGAGATAACAAAGACAAGATACCTTACAACTGTAAGAGGGGCGGATGCTCCCGCTGTGGGCCAGACCTAAAGATCAAAGATCGAACAAATGCTGACTTCCATAAAGATTAGCATTCAGGATTGATCATCACCCTGAGGAAGCGTGGAAGAATCATTAATCTGACTGCTACTGGCTGGCTACCAGACAAAGTGCTGCTCTATATTCATGCTCACTTGCTATGTGACTCACTTCCCATTTGGTCCTGGACTTAATCAATTTCACCTGAGCAATAGTGCTTATAATCCCATTAGCCTTTGTCCCACCTCCTGTCCAACTAAGCGAGTTCCCATGTTCTCCACCTTAGTCCTGCATGGTTTTGCCCTACAAAAAATAACCTGGAAGAAGACCACTTCCTGGGCAACCCACTTGGGTCCCCCTTCTCTCCTTCTCTCAGACAGAAGCTTTCTTTCCCAATAAATATCCTCTTCTTAACCTATGCTTGTTCCTACAATTCATTCTTCGGTTTTAGAGAACACGAACTCGTCCAGGTACCTTTCAGGTTAGGAGTTTCATTTCCGCTACGTCACTAGGGCCCAGAGACCAGGCAATCATCTTCCTCCTTCCCCTATGCACCCACCCTTCACCCTGTGGTCAAACACCTCTCTCATCTGCAAATCATTCACGTGTGGCCAGGCAGCTGGGACGGAGCAGGGCTTTCCTGACCAGTGGAATACACTGGCAGCCAGTCTCTTGTCTTCTGCTCACCATGCCTTCTTCTGATATTCAGGTGAAAGAACTGCAGAAGCGTGCTTCAGGCCAGGCTTTTGAGCTGATTCTCAGTCCACAGTCAAAAGCATCTGTCCCAGATTTCCCCCTTTGCCCTCCGAAAGAAGAAGGATCTCTCCCTGGAGGAAATTCAGTAGAAATTAGAAGCTGCAGAAGAAAGACGCAAGTCCCATGAAGCTGAAGTCTTGAAGCAGCTTGCTGAGAAACGAGAGCATGAGAAAGAAGGGCTTCAAAACACAAGAGAAGAGAACAACAGCTTCAGTAAAATGGTGGAAGAGAAGCTGACCCACAAGATGGAAGCTAACAAAGAGAACCAAGAGGCACAAATGGCTGCCAAGCTGGAGCGTTTGCGAGAGAAGGATACACACATTGAAGAAGTCCCGAAGCACAAAGAATCCAAAGATCCTGCTGATGAAACTGAAGCTGGCTAATTTCTTCAGAGAACTTACTTTCTCCCCCTTCCTTCCTAAATATCCAAAGACTGGACTGGCCGGCGTCATCTTATTTTTTCCCTCCTGACAAATATTCTAGAAGCTAATGTAGGACTGACTGTATAGGTAGATCCAAACTGTAAGATGTTGTTTCAGGGGCTAAAGGGGAGAAATCGAAACTGTTTTACTCATTTTTTCTAAAGTGTTGGTCTTTCTGATGTCGCTATTTTTCTTGCTGCATCTCTTCTACTTCAGTACACTTGGTGTACCGAGTTAATGGCTAGTGCTGTATTGGCTCGGTGAAAACATGTTCGTGAAAAAGTATGTAGTGGCTTCTTTCAAATTGTTAGATCCTAGCCGAGTTCCAGGAGCCCCCAGACCCAGTCCTAGCCCAGGTCTGGTGAGTGTGCGGAGAG
>NW_004524646.1:1348867-1430606 GCF_000260255.1 Octodon degus
TAACAAGTGCAGAGGACACTAACACGGAAAAAATTGGAAAACACACAGCTGAAAGCAATGAAGCAACAGCTTCTGAAACAAATTGTTAGATCCTGAATATCTGCTCATTTTTCAATCCCAATTCTGTCCCAATCTCACCAGATGCTACTGTACTTGAATGGTTAATAAAACTGCAGTGTTAAAAAAAAAAAATGCATTCACATTTTGGTAAGACAGCACAATTAAATGCTGAATATAGTCTTTACCATAAGCAAAACCTTGAAAACATAAGACTACCAGAACTTAGTTGAAATAGGTATTCTGTACTCCACCCACTCCACCCCTGCATTTGCCCATGAGATCCAAGTCAACCGGCAGCTAATTAAGAAATCTGGGCATCTTCCCGTCTCCTGGACAGGTTTCTGTCTCTCCCACTTCAACTCTTCCTCCACTGCTCCCTCCACTGGCCTCAAAATGTTTCCAGAACACTGCTAAAGCAACAAAGACCAGGTGGCTCCACAACTGCTGATGCTGTCTGAGAGACACTCATGAACATAGAGATGATGCAGCCTAGGCTCAGGGTAGGCTGAGAAAACTGTAGGATTCTCTCTCTCTTTTTTTTTTTTTTTTTTTGGCGGAACCAGGGATTGAACTCAGGCCACTGAGCCATCTCCCCGGCCCAACTGCAGAATTCTGAGATGTCATTTTTTTTCTTTTTTAATGTTAAAAAGTTCTTAAAATTTTATTACATTTATTAGTAAATGACACAGTGTCATTCATCTATCTCAAAATAGCCTCAATTCAAACACAAATCCATCCCGCAGTGCGTGTCCTTTCTGAAGCAGTTCCAGAGCGTTCTTTCTTGAGCATCTTTAGTTGCGCTGTCATGGCTGCTTCCATGCCCTAAATCAGCTCAAAACATTTACCCATTTCATGGTCATTTTGGCTTTGTGGAAGAGCCGCGAGTCAGAAGGTGCCAATCCGGTGAATAAGGTGGATGAGAACATGTCCATAATGTTTTCACAAGCTTGTTTTTCTGTTGGGTGGTCCTCAGCAGCAATGTTCACCATATTTCTCACCACATCTTATAAAAACACTAATGAAAGAGGCCTTCAAGAACTGCTTCAAGGGCCGGAGAGATGGCTTAGTAGAATAAGAGCTTCCATGGCAAGTGCAAGGGCCTGAGTTCAATCCCCGGTTCCGCAAAATAAATAAATAAATAAATAAATAAATAAATAAATAAATAGATGTGCTTCAAAAAAAAGAAGTGCTTCAAAGGGTTGCAGAAATAGCTCAACCCTCTAAGCACCTGCAAGGACCCAGGTTCAATCCCCAGTATGAGATGTCATTTTGTCACAACTCTTCACATGGATTACATGTGGTCAGCTCAGAAATCCTCCTTCGATGAATATCGGTTTTACGCCATCAGCCCACTCTCCCAGCAACCCCTTGTACCGCTCAGGCTGTGAGACAGCTCCTACAGACAGCGGGTAGAAGGTTCTAGTGCGCTGACAGCTTATCACACCATTCTGAAAAAAGAAAACTAAGAGGGCCCATAATGACATTTTGCTTGGGTTTTTAGGAAGACCGTAGAGCCGTCATGGCAAACCTATGTACATGCAATGCAGCAGGCACGTAGAGCCCCGTCTGTCAGAGTGCAAGCCAAGAAGCATGTTGCTTTTTCTAAACTAAAACCTCAGGATTCAGGTTCAAGTGCAGAGTAGACAATTTTCAATACATTTTGCAATGCACAGAGTAGACCCTTTCAATTTTGGATCACAGTTTGGGTGCTTAGTCTCTACAAGTTGCCCTGTCACTGCCCTACATAAACTCTCTATTGTAAACCACTGCAGTGGGGGGGGGGGGGCACAAAAACCATGTATTCCTGTATCCACACTCTTCTGCGTCTCCCCACCAGGACCAAGCCTCAAGATTGCTATGGTCTCTGGTGCTTTGGCATGTATGACACTTGTAGACACTGGGACAGCTCATGTATGATGGAGCTTGCTTATCTTGTTACTGGGAATCCTGCTACCACGTGCCTAAGCTTGGATTAGCTTCCTGAAGAATGTAAGAGAGGAGAGAGGCTCCAGCAGTCTCTGCCATCCCAGTGGAAGTCCAAATACCCAAGAGAGCTCCTCCCATACCACTAGGTAGAGAAGCGCGCTATTCAAGTTGAGGCTGGTACAACATGGCTCGAATTGTCAACACATAGAATGACGCGCAAATTAGTGATCATTCTCTGAAGCTATTTCGTTTGTGGTATTCGTTACATAGCAGAAGCTAAGTGATACAAAACCATGATACCAGGGCTGCAATGTGGCTTCATGATACAGCTTTACACAGTCACTTCCATGAGTACCTACCTAAGATTTAAACAAAGTGAAACAGTAAGAGCCATTTCGATAAGATATTATGCAATATGGCCTCGAGGAGGTACTAAGGAAGGTCCCTGGCCAAAATGTCAGCATGTGGCAAACGGCCCAGTCACCACCTTTCAACAGCAGCTTACTCAAGTCAACCCTCCCAGTAAGTGACGCAACCCTTGGTGACAAAACCCCACCTTCACTGGGCCTGCTCATGTGCTCAGGAGGCCTGTGTCCTGGGAGTCAGCACGGAAGCCAGCATGTGCTTTCTTCTCTCCACAAGCTTCTACTACCTGCAAGCACCGGGAGGAAATCTAGACATCCCAGAGAGGGTTGTTCCAAAATCATTACACTGTGATTGCTCTCTTGGAAGGCATCCCCGTGCATCAAGATGCTCTGAATGTCACCTGGGAGAAAGGCAAGTTGCAGCAAGGGTATTGTCTAAGGCTCCCATGGGCAGAATGCATGCAGTTTCTGAGCAGCATACCAACTCCTCGTTCTCATTCATGCTCTCCTTCTCCCTCTCAGGTGACAAGTGTGAGTCTAGGAACGTGTCTTCTCTCCTTCCACCTCACCCACACCCTTTCCCCTTCTCAGCCCTTTAGCTGGTGCCACCACTGGTTGCCCCAGATGCTTCTGAAATTGTCCCTCTATTAAGGCATCTTATATTTTCTACTAATCAACAGGTATTTTTATAAACTTTATTCTTTGTATTACTACGCATTATCATACATATGGATTACATTTATCATAGGTAATTTGAGCCCATACACGACACAACAGGTTCTTTTCCCCCCACTGCCCTGTCTTCTCTTTAACCCTTCTCCCCCTCCCCATTTACACAAGCTCTGCTTCCATTTTTCCTTCCACTTTTTCCCTTGTCCCTTCCTTTGCTCTCCCCTGCCTTGTTCCCCACATTCTTCCCACTTCCCAATATCTCTCCTCCATCACGCTCTGCATTTACCCTTTAACCAGGAAGTATCTTGAGCGCATGAGCCACATTAGCCAACTTACTGTTTCCCTTGTTCTCATTCAGGTAGAATGTAAGGAGCAGCTGACCACTCAAGGGATGTGTTAACATACAGTAATAAAGCAATCTCAGTGAACAATTATTAAGCCCTTTTTATGTGCCATGCAATGTTCTAAGGACACCACACATTCCCTCATTTAATCCTTGCACCAGGCCTATAAGGAAGGTGCTATTTTTATTATCATGAACAGATAAGGACCCTGATGCACAGAGAGGTGTGTGTCCCACAGTGAGTAGAGCTGACAGTTCAAATCTAGGGTCTAACTGCACTATCACCCTGTCACCCGACAGAGCAGAAGGAGGTCCCAGGTTTGCTGACCAGATACACAAGTGTACTGTTTCCTTGGAAATGGTAACTCCATCTAGGTTTTAAGCAAGACGACATGAAGATGAGCTGGAATGGAGAAGAGAGTAGAGAAACCCTGGAAAGAAAGGCTGCCGCATTAAATCCAGAGGAGAGGTGGGGAAGGTAAAGAAGACAAAGACTACAAGAAGGATGAATTTAGGAAACTTTTCTCAGATGAAGCCCACAGGATTAGGGACAAAGATGATTCTGAGGTGATTGTGACTTTGGATATACACTTGAAGGAGAGACTAGCTGGGATGCTTAGAAGTCAGAACAGGTCAGGAAGGTGTCCCAGAGTTGCCAAGACTGCTCCCAGGTGCAGTGACTCACCAGGACTCATGTGACTCTGAGTATAGTCATGTTCATGGCTGTGATTTATCTCAGCAAAGGCTACAAAGAACAATCAGTGAAGAGGAAAGGCTCTGGGGATGGAGTCCAGAGCACACAAGACACAAGCTTCCAAAAGTCCTCTCCTGGGGTCACACAGAACAGATTCTGATAAGAAGAATTCCAGGAACAAGTCTCAAGAGCTCCTGTGAAGAGCTGCCTCCTGCAAAAGCAAGTAAGAGGCTTGGCCAAGTTTTGACCTGCATATGCACCTTGTGAAAAAGCACGCGAGACTCCAGGCTGCTAGCACCAACCACACTGTATATACACATGCTGTGGGCAGTGAACCCCCTGCCCGATGCTGGAAGTGGAGGAAATGCTCCAAAACCCAAGTGTGCAGGCACCAGCAAAGGACCACGCTTCCAGGCAAGAACTCTAATAAAAGTGGTCTCAAGCTGCTTTGCTCTTTTTGCAAAGGGTAAAAAGTAGATATATCTCATATAGGTGATATCTTATGTACAATACACAAGTGCTCACATTGTACATACAGTATCAGTTCTTGAGTAATATTCAAATCACGAGCCTAAGTCCACACATCTTTCCTACCTGAACAAAACAACAAAAGGAACAGCAAATACAAAGGACCAGGCAAAGCCTGCAGGCTTTAGGCTGTGGCTGAACCTCTTCACATTCTGGAGGACCATGTGGCTGAAGGCAACACTTTGCATATCATTATTAAGATAAGTCAACATTGGATCTGCTGTGCGATCAAACACAATTAAAACTTTAATTAACTGAAACTCAGCTAGTTGCCGTCTTCAAATAAAAACAAAACATTTTTGGTTGGTGTATAAAAGGGAGGAAAGAGTTGATTTCATTTTTTTTAAAGAAAGGGACAGGTAAGAAGTTCAGATCAGGGCTATTTTCAAAATAATCACTTCCCACAGTCTTCTGAGGATAGATGAGCATTTTATATCAACATTTACAGAGCAGACACTGCAGGGCGAAAGCAAGGTCCTCCAGAACCTCAGATATTCACTCTGCACATTCTCCCAACTGTTGGAAAACGGACCCAGAGATTCCCAAGGAAGCTCTGGTAATGAAGTTCAAACAAAAGGTTTAGTGGTAAATTTTGCAAATCCCTGTTTCCCAGACTTTTGATAATTTGAGGTTCTATTCATACAAAGATCTCTCAAAGGGTTTCTTCAAGATTACCCACCGAGTGTTCCTTTGCTAAACATGAATTAACCTGGTAATCACTGAGTTGCATTTCATGGAGCTTGGTCTTCTCTTGCGTCCTTCAGTGAGCCAGCTAATCCTCAAACATCACAAAAGACTACGACCCAAGTATCATCAACAGCAAGACAAATGCCTTGTGGGGCTCTGCATCTTACTTAGGAGACTTGACATCTTGCTCTAATAAAGGCAAAAGGCCACTTTATATCAATACAAACCTCAGATGAAGCAGGGACACTAAGGATGCGAGGAAGGTGGATTTAGGATTAGGAGAGCCAAGTGAAATATACCTCAAGGAAGCAACAAAAGGGAAAAAACCTTGGAGCACTAGGAGAATTGCTACGATGGCCATAAGATCAACACAAATGGCAGACAGCTTGCTGGCATCGCTCTGTCCTGGCCTTGGTGGAAGGTCTTTAGGTCTTCGAAGGGCAGAGCTGGTGTCAAGGGGAAAGGCCCTTTTCTTTAGGGTTCAAGTTAAAGACACTGTTCCCCATCAATTACCCACTGACTTTCTAGACTTTGGCCTCAAAACACACCAACCAAATAGGATGCTGTCTTTGTCTTCTCTTAATAGATGTTGCATTCAGTTTGACTTGTATAGAGTATTTCATGAGCTTCTTTCTTTCTAGTCTTATCTTTTATTTTTTAAAATAAGAAGCCCAGAAATACAACTGCAAACTAACGTATTTCTAAGTACCTGACGAGCCCCAGGACATTGGTGTACACTCCAGAGCTTCAAGTGAATTGTCTCATTGCCTTGAAGAAAATCGGTAAATTATTTCCACTCTATAATCTCATTTCAAATCCTTTTACCCATTCCCAACTCTTTTGGCCTTGATACTGAAATCCTCTTTGGATAATCTGAGGTCTGACGGGTGCCAGGGCCACTGCGGCCTTTGCCCACTCCCTGGCATTTTTCACTGCTTGGAGGCAGGCAGTGCGCCAGGGTTCAGGGCCCCATAATGGGCTCTGTTCTTTCGGGGCAAATGTTAATAATTAGCAGGAAGCATTTTGCCTTTAAATCTCACAGCTTGAATAGTAAGATCTTGTAATGCCAGAGAAACACTTCATTCTAGAGCAGTAAGACTCTACGTGTGTGGATCGACCCGTAGCAGTAGTTTCATTCATCCACAGGAAAGGAATTACTAAGCGCAGGCTCTGTGCTGGGGGCTATGCCTGCACTGCGGATGCGAAGGAGGACTAGATATGTGCCTTTTGCCCTCAATCAATTTGAAATCCACGGAGAAAGCAGCCGCTATCAAGGGAAAGAGCCTGGGTGACCTAAGCTTGGGCATACACAGACACTGTGCCCTGGTCTGGAGGCAGTGGCAGAGGGAAGGACAGAAAAAGGATGGATGGAGGTGGGAGAACTATCTAAGAAAGGTCACTCAGGATGGCTGAGAAGAAGCGGGGTGGCAGGGGACTAAGGAGCCTTGTGGAAACTCCCACCAGGAATGGTCAGGGCCAGACAGATGCCACGGAGGGCCCGCTCATGCTGCCGAGTCCTCCGAGAGGAGCGTGAGAGCACAGTCATTCCCTCAGGCCTCTGGAATAATTTCCCAGTGGAGGAGGGGCTGGGCCCAGTTCTAGACCCCAGAAAGAACAGTGACGGGAAGAGGTAAAGGCTACGCTGAGGAACAAAAACAAAGTCATTGCCTTCAAGGGACTTCCATAAAACAAACAAGTAATATGAAAGCGGTAATAAAAGTTAAGGAGAAACATTTTAAAAGGCCATGGAAGTACAAAACAACAGCGGGATGGCCAGCACCGTGGGCATCAGAAACACAAAGGCCCTGAAGGAGGCAGTGGATGAAGCGTGGGTCCCTGAGCCAAGCTGCTGAGGGCTCAAGTTCTGGCACCTTACGAATGAACACTGCACCCCTGAGTCTGTTGCAGAGACTCCTCATAGGAGCCTAGAAGGCTAGAATGGCATCTCTGTGCTCCCTGTCCTCTGGGGACCTTGGCAACTCCCCAAATGTAGCCTGACAAGGTTCCCAACCTGCCATAGGCCCCATAGAGATAACATCTGGAGCTCCCCCCTTGCTGCATGGTGTCTCTGAGCGCTGTGTGTAAGAAGAGTCTCCACCAACATGATCAAAGCCAGAGCCGAATTCCCAGTCTTGGCTAACACCAATGCCAGGCAGCTTCCGAATCAGCCACCAGAGCTCGTCGATGAGTAACAAAGACATCCACCAACTTTTCTGCCATTGATTTCAACTGGTTAAATTAGCGCCATCATACAACAGGAATTATTAATACCTTCAGGAAGGCAGGAGGATATTTGTCTAATTTCACTTAAAGAGAAAACACTCTGCATGCTTTTGAAATATTTATCACTAGCTAGAGTGCTAGGAAGCATTGAAAGAACCACAATATGAACATATTGAATCAGTTGGAAACATCTCAGAAGTGTGTGTGTGTGTGTGTGTACGTGTACATACACCACAGCTTTCCCATTATAAGACAAAGGTAGAGGAAAACATATTGCTGTAGGGAGATGAATGAAGAGTTAACAGGCGAGCAAACTTCTGGGAGGAGAACATGGAAACGTAGTGACTAAGGAGGTTTATGGACCGGAATACGCAAGTGCAAGTACACTTAATTTTGAGATAAAAGCTACACTTACAGCTTGTGTCTTTGATCTCCTAACCTCAGGAGTGCACACAGACCTATACACACGCATCCCCAGGAGCCAGAGCATTTGTGGGTTGGACTGAGAAGTTCCCTAGATCCCATCCAGCCCAACTGCAGAGAGGTCTCCAAGGAAACCCAACAGCCTGAACACAGCCCTGCAGTTCTTCAACACAAATGTGCTTAAGAATTACCTGGGGATCTTAGGAAAAGGCAGGCTCCAATAGTGGAGGTCTGGGGAGAGGTCTGAATGATGGTACAGTATTCTTCCCAAGAATTGAGAGGTGGCAAGTTCTGGTGTCACAGCAAAGAGCTAGACCAGGCTGTCCGTCCTACGCAGTAGCCACTGGCTCCAAGTGATTATATTAAAACTAGACAAATTCAAGGTTGGTTCCTCAGAAACACTGGCCATGTCTCAACAGCGACACGTGACTACAGTTTTCTACCAGTGCAGAGTTCCACTACTGTGCAACTTCCTGAGCGGCTACTCCACTCATGTGTCCACCCCACACATACAAACGCACACCCCATATCACACCACCAGCTCTGCTCAGGAGGACCCCTTCCCATGCCTCAGCTTTAGCCTCTAATTCTACACTGCATCAGAGATCCCCGAAGAGCCCAAGGTGCTAGGCTGCCCAGACTCTTTCTCCCATCTTCCCATGTCACGAGAGTGTATTCATAGTTCTACACAGAGACAATACAGAACCACACTCATTACTAAGGGAGCATGCTGCTAAGAGGTAAAGGAATTACACGTGGACACTTCATTGAACTATCTCAGTAAGGGACACATCACTTAGCGTCTCACTGGGTGGCAGGGATTATCAGGCCAGTATTACAGATCAATGCCAGAGAATAAGAGAAGGGATGCTGCATGCCCCAATGTCACAGAGCCAGTGACGGTGGCAGATGGCTTTGCTCTACAAGCATGTGGCTCTCAAGTTGTGTGCCCTGCTCTTGGGGACCAGGCCTAGGCTCTGCCCTGCCACTGTCACTAGCATCTTCATCTGTCACTGCATCTTCTCTGTACTGAACTATTTATGAAAATACTGGCACGAAATAGGAAGAAGGAGGAAAAGTCCCAGCAGCCTTGGTTTCTTGGTCCACAGCAGCTCTGACACACAGGGTGTGCTCCACCTGCCACCACTGGAAACAGCCTCATCTAAGACGTGAATCATGGAGTACTAGAACCTGGTACTGGGAACCTTTAATCCAGAAAGCACTTTCATCCATGAGAAAAATCACAATTAGCCTTTTAGCTCACGCACTCTGATTCATCAAATATTTACTGAACAGCTACCATGTGCCAGGCACAACAGGGAACCTAGAGGTAAATAAAAAATATCAGATCCCTGACCTCCAGGGGTGGAGGGGGGCACACCTTCCTTCTTTCATAAGTGTTGTCAAAGAAAACAACTTTCCTAAAGCAGATTCTGTCCCCAGTTTCAACTCTCTGGGGGGGGGGGGGGGGGGAAAGCCACAAAGAATGCAGAGGATGGGGCCGGCCAGATAGCTCAACAGATTAAAGCGCCTGCTGAGGCAGAGCAAAGCAGCCCAGGTTCAATCCCTGGTATGCTGTGCAGGCCCCGCGCCTGGGGTGCACTGAGACAGCGATTGAGACTGGGCGTGGTGGCGCACACACCTGTAATCCCAGTGCTTGGGAGGAGAATCACTACGAATCCAGTCTATTAGCAAGACCCTATAGACTCTGTAGACCCTGTACCAAATACATTAGAAAGAAAGAAAGAAAGAAAGAAAGAAAGAAAGAAAGAAAGAAAGAAAGAAAGAAAGAAAGCAAGCAAGCAAGCATAAGTGTATTTTCTTTTCTTATTTTTTCCAGTGCCAGGGATTGAACTCAGGACCTTGCACATGCCAGGCAAGTGCTTATTCTACTGAGTTATCTCCCCAGCCCTGCATTTTCAATCTCTGAATTTTACTTTACTTCCTATGCTGCTCTGAGAAGGGCAGTGACCATAGCTCCTTATGGCTTCACAGCATCCTTTCACCCAGGCTATCTGAACAATCATCCAAGTCACAGCCCACAATCCTTTAGCAGCCCAAAAACGACGTCAGCAAGACCAGGGTGTGCATTCCCAGGCACAGTGGACATCAGTCAAAAGTAATTAGTTTTGTTCTCCTAATAGAAGCTCTGTCAAGAGTAAACAAACAGGGCTGTAATAATTAATCGAAAAGAGTCTAATTTTTTATTTTAGTGTACCTAATGGCCAGAAATAGTACACACTGCTTTAAAAGAAAAAATAAAATAAAAATAAAAAAGAACCAGAGCTGTAAAACATCTCAAAGCTCTACGGCTCTGCAGGCAATGAGTGGCCACTTACCTCCCTTCAGTGCAAACATAGCTTCAGCTCAGTTTCTAACCGTAGCAAATGGCAGGAAGAAGAAAGACCAGAGAACCATGAAATATTTAACCACTTCCAATTTGGTCCAACTCAACAACTATTTATTGCATGCTTTCCCGTGCCTGACACTGTGATCCATCCATTCATCCCACCAGTTGTTTACTGGGTTTCCAGCACACACACAGAAGTCACACCCGCACAGCCTGATCAAGGCCGTGGCATCTTTCCATGTGGCTAAGGACAATCACCAGCTCTAGACAATGATTAGTCTTGTAAGAGGAACAGCACAGACACACACGACCACACTGTAAGGCCACTGATGTGAAGAGCATCTAGGTGGTCCTAGAGCTTCTTCTGACATGCATGATGGACTCCTGAAGGAGGTGTGACTTACCGCAAAACAACGGGAGGATTCATAAGCACACTATGTTATCTTGAAGCAAGAGAAAGGAAGGGTCTGAGCATTTCTTTCCTAGTACAGTACCACATGACGTGCTCAATGACCGTGGATCTTATCCTTGACTGGGTATCTCATGCCATGAGCTTGTCTCTGAGGTTCTAAGGCCTGGAAACCTGGGGATCTAGATATGATAGCTACAGAGTCAAGCTTTATGCTACACTAAACTTACCTACCACTGGGTGCAGAAGGAGTGCAGAACTCTGACCTAATGGATTTTTACAATTCCACCCACAGGATCTCTGTCCCAAAAGACCCTCGGGAAAGGAGGCCTTTGAAGGTGACAGGGCTGTTATTAATAATATCATTCCATGGAGCTTCAAGGAAAACATAGCTTCCCTCCTTCAGACAGCTGGTTTGTTCCTCAGATGGGTCTGCAAGTGCCGCTGGCCTTCTAGTCCTTCTGGCCAACTCTAGTAACTTTCCTCACAGGCACAAGGAAGGAGGAAGCAATCTTTAATACTTAACATTAATCCTCCTCACAAAGACTGACAAGCAGCTAAGTTGCTAGGCCTCAATATTATCAGCCTAGGTTGCCAGACAAGACCTTTGAGATGATCTAATCCAACCAAATAATTTTATTAGCTAAGTGTTATGGGTTGTCTCTAGATGTCACCCCAAACCCTCATGGGATTTTCTGAGGTGGCTGGACCTAGACTGTGTGAGGCCAGGATTAAGTGTGTGAGGCTGAGACAAAGGGTGTATGATTACTAAATCAGTGCACTCAGTGGCTTGGCACAGCTCTGGCTGTAGATGATGGGTTACCCGCCCAAAGGTCATGCAGTCAGGATAGAATATAGTGACCAGAAGAAGGCTGTCATCGTTGCTTGCTGTTCCTTCATTCCTGCGCCACCTTGTTGCATTCTGCCTGCCATGAACAGTTTTTCCTCTGCCAGGCCACCCTGCTTTGGGGCCAGCTGATTATGGACTGAACCTCCTATCAACTGTGAGCTACAATAAACCCTTCATCCTTTAATTGTGGATGTCAGGCATTTTGCCTCAACATCAAGACACCATGAAGAGGAAGTGACTTGGATTGGGGGGGTTGGGGGGGGGTTGCACACAGCTAACCAAGGTTGGGATGATATAAAAGACTCAGCATTCAGATTCCCAGCCTAGTGTTTCAGACCACATACCAAGGCCTTCCAGAATGTGAATGATGCCCTCTAGGAAAAGCTTCAGAACATGGAAGCTAAACCACCCCAACTGACGGAAATTGGGTCTTCAATTGCCTTAGGTTGGCCTCTAAGTCCATCTTCCTAACTGGAGGACACACTTTGATGCTAGGAAAGACAGCTTAGGCATGCGGGCATTCCAAATGATGTGCAGAGGAAACGGCTCACCACAGCTCCAGGAACTGACAAAGAGATGCTACAGCTAGGCCAGCCCGAGAAGGAAGAGGACATTCTGCTTTGTGGGGGGTGGCACTGGAGAAGTAGCAGAGGCTCTGGAGTAAGTAACTAAATCAGAAAGAATCCCGTGATCCCCTCAATTAACGCCACACAGCTTGGCATGAGATGGGTACCACAGATGACTCTGGTCACATTGGGGCCAGCCATTTAATAAGCTAGAGAGCAGAAGGAACAACCTCCATTTAGATAAGGGAAAGACAGACACACAAAAACGAATTAGATAACTTGCCCACATCATGCAGCCAAATGATTGGCACAAGCAGAAAAGGACAGGCATTTATTCACCGTTACTGCTTCATCTCAGCCCACTTAGCTGCTTCTGCCCTGCTTAAGTCGCCAAGAGCCCACCACACCATCCCGAGAAGCGGCAACACAAAACAAATAAAAGCCACAGACCCTCTCCAACATGCACATCTTTTGTACTTAGACCAGTGCAGAAATCACGTTGCCTAAGCCACAACAAAACATCCTCACTGGCGCATCCTCACTGACACTGGGGTCCTGGATTCATCCTGACAGTAATGCAAGGCGCTAGGCCCGCCCTATTTATGACACTGTACGTGGCCTGTAAAGATGTGAGTTGTGCAGTGATAAAGCAGGAATCAAACTAACAAAAACCCCAAGTCTTTTCCCTTTATCATTTCCAGTATAACGGCCACAAAAGACCTTAACACATATAACTCAGGTCACAACAGAAGGAATGTGCAGCTCACCAGCTGTCCTCATCCAGAGGGCCTTTGTCTCCCAGGGAACATGTGACACTGTGTGCAGACAGACTGATAATCACAACTTGGGAGGCACACATGGCACTAGAGATGTTGCTGCACGTCCTATGAAGTACGGGACCGAGCTCCACAACAAAGAATCCTCTGGCCCTCAATGTCAGCAGTACCAAGGCATGAACACCCTAAAGCTCATGAAGCCATGCTAGGAATCTCAGGGCCAGAGCTTTGATGCATCGACCCACCTCAGGACAATTCTACCAGGCATCCTTGCTTCTCTCACACACGAGACAAATGTCAGAGGACCATAAAAATTAACTGTTTCTAAAGTACTGCCTTAGCTGCCAGTAAACTCAGTTAAGTGTTTTCACTGGCTGGAGCAGAAGCGCATTTCTTTTATTAGGGAAGCCAACTTAGAGCCTCCAGAGATGTTGACTGGGTGGCTGAAACTGAAGCCTGTGTGTTGACGTCAGTGGAGTGGCCAGAAGCACTAGGGTGCCTGCTTGGCAGTGCGGACTCTCCAGAGTCTTCAGACAAAGCCAACGGGCTACTTCCATGTGCTGCAACTACTACAGGTAGAATCTGTTTCGTATTGGGAGTTTAAAGACCTCTGTCAGCTCCCAGGGAGAAACACTTTCCAGTTCTGTCAGGCACCCTTGCTCTCACCTCCAGTTCCTCCTAGTCCTTTTGGTTCTCATATCCAACCTCATGAAGCAAGAACAAGGAATGGAGACAAGCACGAATCTCTGTGACTGACTTGGGGGTAGCCGTCTGTCACTCATGTTGTTATCTGCAGACAGCCAGAAGGTCTCCGAAGAGAGAGGAAAAGGGAAGAGAGAGAAGGCCACTTGTCTACAGGTTAGGATTTAAAACCAACTGAGGAAAGGGATAACTCCAAGAGAAAAACCAAGAAAGATGTTTTGCTTGGCCGTCCAAAAGCAAATTATTTATATGCCCAAATGCTGCCTTTGGAAATCAGAGGCATTACCATGTGAAAAGTCATCTGCTAAGCTTGACTGGCTGCTAGAAGATGCATCACCTGTGGAAAAGCTAGCTGTACTCACTGGCTGGAGACTCCATCGCAAGTAAGACAGGACTTGGGCACACCCGCTCAAGAGCCCTAGAGCCAAGGGCTTGGCTTGTTTGCCTCCAAATCCTCGTGCCTAATCCCATACAGAATAAAAACAGGACTGAATGGATGTTAGACCGTAAAGCCAGGTTTGTCCAAAAGAAAGGCTGTGATGCTCCTTTTACTCTTCCTCCTCCTCTTCTTCCTCCTCCTATTCCTCCTTCTCCTTTTCTTCTGTGTCTGGATTCTTGTTGCAGTGTGTGAGAAAACTGAACAAAAATTGTCATTTTAATAAATGCACAGTGCAGCATCATTTGGTCGTGCAACCGGACTGCTTCAGTGATATTGTTTTGTTCTGTTTTGTTTTGTTGGCAGAACCGCGGATTGCTTCATTCCGAACAGAAACTCCCTGTGCATTAATATCAAGCCCTCAGTTCCATGTATCCCCAGTCCCCAGTGACCTCTGATTCACTTCCCAACTGTGAAAACTCAGCTGTTCAATGAACTTCGTGTCCACAGCACCACACAATCACTGCTATTTGGTGACTGGCTTCTTTTACCTAGCACGGTGTCAAGGTCTGTCCACTGGGTAGCACGCATCAGGACTCCATTTCTTTTTAAGGCTGAATAATATTCCTTTGTCCACACTTTGTTTGTCCATTCATCTGTGGGTGGCAACCTGGGCTTCTCAGAGTATTACTTGTAACAGGATGGCTTGTATATATAACAGGGAAAGAAGATTTGGAACAGACTCAGATTCTGTTACTAATACCCCATGTGATCCCACACCCCATACAAGGCTCATTGTTTTCACTTGCAAACAGGAAGTGAATTAGATCAGTGTTCTCCAAAACAGAAAAAAAGATCTTACCATCATCTTTAGTAAGCAATAGATGCTTCGTTGTGATGTCATTGTGAGTGATGTCACACAGGCACACATCCATAACCGAAGCTAATTTCACAAGACAGCCCTTGCTCTCTCCTCTTTGCAGTCACTTGCATTTTTCTGCTCTATTCTATTATTTTTCTTTTTTAAAAAATGCATGGTCGGGCCGGGGGGATGGCTCAGTGGAATAAGCGCTTCCCTGGCAAGTGCAAGGGCCTGAGTTCAATCCCCGGCTCCACAAAAAAAAAAAAAAAAAAAAAAGCATGGTCACAACCCCTATGCTGATCTCACCATCCATAAATGAGCAGCAAGCCGCTCTTTGAGAGCCTGTTATTTTCAATGACATTTTCTCTCATGAACGGCCCATGAGATATGCAGTCAATGTGCCCCACATCTATAACAATCTACTTAATAAAAAGTAGGAGACACAGGAGCGAGCTTACTACCAAAAGAAGTTACAGAGAGCTGCATTTCTAAATTGTACTGGCCATGGAAAACTTCATGCTTACCCAAAACGCAAGTCTGCACCAGCCTCTGGGAGGCTGAGGCAAGAAGAACACAAGTTCAGAGTCTGGGCCACTTGGTGAGACCCTGTCTGAAAATAAAAAATAAAAAAGGTCTGAAGATGTCTCTCAGTGTGAGGCCCTGGATTCAATCTCCAGTACCACAAGAAAGAAAGAAACAAACAAAAAAAGTTAACAAGCTTTGTCAAGGATATAAAGACATTATGGAAGTTCCTTAAAGAATAGAGGCCATGGGTCTCACTCATAAGTGCGTATCCCTGTCTCGGAGAAGCACCTGCGTACCACTGGGCAGGGCAGTAGTGATAATATAATATTCACAAGTAGCCAACATCTGGAAACAAACTAAGTACCCATCAAGACAAAGGGATACAGAGAAGGTGGGGTTTACACAAAAATATATTATTCAGCCTTTAAAAAGGAAGGAGATCCTGTCATTTGCAACAACATGGATGAATCTGGAGGACCTGTGCTAAATGGCATTAACTAGGCACTCAGAAACAAATTCCACTTGATATCCCAACACTCAGGAGGTGAAGGCAGGAAGACTGCTGCAGGTTCAAGGCAATTTGGCTACATAGTGAGTTCAAGGCCAGCCTCAAGTGGGAGGGGAGTAAGGAAGGGGAGGGAAGGGGAGGGGAGGGGAGAGTAGGGCAGGGAAGGGGAGGACAAGGAAGGGAAGGGCAGGGAAGGGGAGGGCAGGAGAGGGGAAGACAGGGAAGGGGAGGGCAGGGAAGGGGAGGGGAGGGAAGGGGAGGGGAGGGCAGGGGAGGGCAGGGCAGGGAAAGAGACAACTGCATTTACAGATGGACTCCAATAAAAGTGAACCCTAGCTATGTCCTCTTAATTCAAGGAATAGAAGGATTTGTTCTAATAGTGTTTGTAAATAGGATATCATGTCTGCATCTTGTACAAGAAATAACCAGTAGGAAGGCAGTATACAATGTGTTAATTATTGGAACTGTTCTACCAATTTGATTTGAAGTTGTCTCATTGCTATTTATTTCTCAATAAAATTATGGAAAAAAAAATAAGTGAACTCACAGACAAACGAGAGTAGATCAGTGGTTACCAGAGGCTGAAGGGTAAGGGAAAAACTGGTCAGAGGGCATAAACGTAAAAAGAGTATAAACTTGTAATTATCAGACAAGTTTTACAGACACAGCATAGCACCTGGTAATTGTAGTTCATAACAACATATTTATTGTAATTTGCTAAGAAAGTGTTCTTTTTTTGCTCTTGAGTATTCTTGTCACATGGACCCAGGCCTAAATTTACACACGCACTTAGACACATGCACAAAAAAGTAAAAATGTAAGGTAAGAGATTTGTTAATTTGCTTGATTGTAGATGTCACGTTGGACACTTAAGTGTATACAATCTTCACAGTCACTTATACTTCAATAAAGCTGGAGAGGTGAGAAGGGAAAGAAATGTATTTCCAAGACCTAACTGCAACAGTCTAGTACACCAACTTCAGTAGATTCTCACAAGTTTAGTATCAATCCCACACATGTTCAGGTGTAGGAATTAAAAACTTTCCTTACCATCAGTGACTGACTCAGCCTAACACACACAACACCATAGTTGCCAGCAGAGCGTACAATCTAAGTTCTTCCCCTTGTGAGAACACAATTTAACAGCGCAGGTGATGGTTATTTAATACTTAATTTTTACACAACAGGATCAACCAAAATCATCCAGGTAGCTTTAGAAGACCTCTCATTGCTTATGCCTTAACCAAGTAAAATTCATTCTCTATCTCTAATCCATTTATTTTCTTACTTCGCTGTCAAATGAAAGATGCTAATTACCTTAATTCACTTTTATTTCACAAATGTTTATCGAATTTATACAATATTGGAGACATCCATATTGATGCTTTTTATTTAAATAATGCTACCAAAATATGTATCTATTTAATCACAAAGATTTAAAAAAAAATTCAAAATTTGGCTTAGTCTTGCCCATTGTTAATATGGATGCATTTTTAAAAATTACATTATCTGGTTAGACAGCTAAAATACGAAGATTTATCCCCAAGGATGACTGAATATTTAAGAGGAAACAAGAAAACAAATTCCTTCACAGTGGAATTCACAGGCAAAGAGGTCCATTTACACTGCTCTGACTTTACTTTTTCTGACTTGAACAGTCAGCATAAATAACCCCATTAGAAAACTAAAATCACCAGTTGGTGAAAAGTCTGAGTGATACTCCCTGGTGGCACATTTATGTTTTGTTTTGTCTACAATAGGAGCAATCCTACACACACACACACACACACACACACACACACACACACACAAATACGCGCACGCGGTTGCTACCCTCTCTAGCTCTTCATCCACTCCCTACCAAGTCACAGCCTCCTCCCTCCCTTACCCCCTCTCCAAGGTGTGCTCTCCAGTGTCACTGTCACACTGTCTCCATCCTAGCTCTAGATCTTCCTCTCCATTGGCTCATCATCTCTCATTCCTTTCCTATCCTCTTTAAGCTACAGAGCTTAAATTGCCTGTTTTACAAGTGCCCCACCATTCCCCGCTCCAAAACTCGGTGACTCAACTCTTAGATACCCAAGAATAGCTCCCTAAAAGGTCGTAACCACAAGGTGACAAGTGTGGGAAAGGCCCAGCTTCTCAGGGATAGCCACAAGAGGAGCGCCGACCCCGGGCCCAGCTTGGCCATGAACAAGCAAGGGACCATCTCTCTTGGTCCAAGCTCTCTCAGGTAAGAAATGACACCAAAAGCTATCTCATCACATTTTTAGAAGAAATAAGCACGACTGCATCTAGGATATGTATTATACCAAGCGTGGCCCATAGTAAGTGCTCGGTAATTGCTTTGCTGTCTGTCTTCCACCTCCAAACCAGAATGGTTCAGGGTCCAAATCAGGCAGGATGAAATAAATGTAAAACTCTTCAACAATCCCACAGTGCTAAAGAGCTTACTTTCATAGTTCACTTCTTAGAAGTCTAGAAGATCAGGCAGAAATAGATTTTTGTCTTATTCAACATCAAAGAGTTGTATTAGAGAAATTCAGTTGGTTTTCCTATAACTTTGGCTTCAACAACCTTGATGACAGCACACGCCACATCTGAGACATGAGGGCAAAAGGGGGTGGCGTCAGAAAGGGGGAACTTCAAAGGGCCTTAATAAGACGAAAATTCCACCAGCATTACCATATGTCCAATCCTTCCCTTCTCAACTCCAGTCCATTAACAAGCTGGGGGTGCCACTCCAGCCAGGGCTCCTTTGGTAGCCAGGACAGGACACAGGTCCAGAACACCTGCAGCAGAGTCCAGGGCCCTGGCGCCACACAGGGGCCTTCAGAACACAGATCTGAACATACAAAGGCTGGAGATCTTCCTCTGCTAGCAGGTAGGGGAGGATAACACTGGGGGCACTTGCTTCCAAAGGCATGAAAGTAGGACCGCCAGATTCCCTGGGTGAGCAAAGTAAGACTGGGAGCAGGGAGGAGCAGCCTTTGTTCTCATCAAAGAAGAAAAGAATGTAGGGGGAAGAAAACTAATGAGTTACTGCGGAAAGATCTGAGCAAGGATTACAGACCTGGTAGAGAACGCACACAATTGACTGTTGGGCCAGCCCGCAGTGAAAACTTCATCCCTTGTGCTCAGGGGAGGGTAGCTTCAGCCCTTACCTCTCAGTGCCTATTCCGTGGCCACAGGCAGCAGAAGGAGGCTTCTCTACAAAGGAATAAAGAAGGAGACAAAGCTGGCGCCACCCCTGGCCTTCATCAGCCCACGCGCATTTGCATTTTCCAGAGCAGCTCCAAAATGTTTTGTCCTCCGACAATATTTGGTGTGTACAGCCAACGGCGTGGAATTTATCCCCTTCCCAGCCCTGGGCAGCCCAATGGGTCTCCCAGGCTTCCACAGTGACAAGTTCATCAAACAGGTTTGCTGCACACCTGGGGATGCATCAGGGCTTTGCCAGACAGATGGGGAAGGAGATGGAGGCCAGAAACACCAACCTTGCCAAATGGCTAAACGATCTTCAGGGGGACAGGACACAGGGCTCGCGCTTCTCCCTCCCCTCTAAATGCCCTTCCAGCTGTGGATGGGAAGAGAGGGGTCACCAGCGCCTCCGGGCATCCCTCAGCAACTGGAAGAAAATACTCAGCACTATGCTTACCAACTGTGCCAGGCCTTCTCAGGGAGAGCGTTCCTAACGTCCCCTGAAGAGGGCCTGTATGGAAGATCTGCTTGGAGTCCAGCAAGGGAGGCAAAGAGAGCTCACAGAGGGCCAGGTTCTCAGAGATCTTAAATAGATCCGTGTGGTGACAGGGCATAAAGTATAGAAGATGCTTCTCAATGCCAAGCCAGACACGCAAGCGCCACACCGGTGTGCAGCCTAGGCAAAAGCAGCACGAGGCAATTATCAAGAGTCTGGTGATGATAAGGAAACAGGAATCAAATTTATTGATTTTCTACAGGGCAGGCCCAAGTGCTAAGCACTTGATAGATCATTTTACTTCATCTGCTCTCTTACTGTGGTTAAGTCTTTCTTTTTTTAGAAGTTGATGTTTGCAGACGTAATGATTACATCATTACGGGGAGTAGGTAAGATGACACAACGGGAATGATGAAATGGCTGCTCAGGGAGGTCAGGCACCTTGGCCACGGCCACACAGCTAGGGCAGGCCAGGCAGGGCTGTAGGCCCCGTCTCCACCTGGAACTTGCTCTGGCCCTGGTGTGAGGGGCTGGCAGGGAACCTGCAGCACGTCGGACCCAAGAGGGACGGTGCGCAGTTCTCAGGTCCCGCCCGACTGCAGTCCCGGGAGGCAGATGGACTTGCCAGGAGTGCAAATGAAGCTCACTGGAGACAGACTTGGGACGCTGGTGTTGCTGACCCCTGGTCTTCCAACGGGCAGGATGGGGCAGGGCAGTCACACCTTGACAGCCTGGTGTCTTCAGACTTCTTTCGATTTTCTGCTTCCCTGCTATCTCCTGACTGGCCCCTTTCTCCTGAGGGTGTCACAGCTGATGGGTCCAACTGCAGGACCCACTTGGACCAGCCTTGTCTCTACAGCAGGCACAGGTGGAGGGAGCCAAGGCCTGACGGGGCAGGGGGCTGGCTGAGCTCACCAGTGCAGGGCCCAGGGCAGCCACTGCTCCAGGGGGTGATTCTGTTGGGAAATCTGAAGGAGCACAAAAAAGAAAAAAAAAAAAAAAGAAAGAAAAAATGGTGTGCCTCAGTCTCCCTAAAAGAAGAAAAGGAAGGTGATGAACAATTTCTGGCTTAGAAGAAAACTAAGAAAAGAAATTCTGCTCTCCTTATAGTTTAAAAAAAAAAAATGGGAAAGAGAAGAAGGAAGAGGGAAGGAAGAAGAGGCAAGAGGGAGGAGAAGGAGAGAGGAGAGGGGAGAGGGGGGGAAAAAAGCAGAGGGAGGAGGAGGGAAAGCGGCAGGGAGAGGAGACAGGAAGAGCTCAAATCTGGTTGAAGCTTTTCCCCTCTGAACACGGTTTTTTCCCCGCAGTCATTTTCCATTGTATTGTCACCCAGCACTGTGTTGTGTGCCGTGGGTGGGGTGCCTGAGAAATGCAGGTGGAACCGGCAGCCAGCAAGCAGACTTCAAGCAAAACTTTCCACCTAAAAGTAAACACGCAGTGTGCATGTCTCTACTAGGGCTATTGTCATGAAGTAACTTGATTGCTAAAGATAAGGCTTTTATAAAAATGTCTTGTGGTTCATGGATGTTTTCCCCAGATGACTTCAAAAATCAGCAAAAGTTAGCACTGGATGTGGAATTTTTCACACAGGGTTTTCTCACACCCTTTCCGCACCTTTTGCATACATGGCAGAGTGCCGAAAAGACACTTTGACAAAGAATGCCTCTGGTAGTTGACATGCAAAAAACACAAGGCTGAGAATGTGATCTGAGACGCTGGCCAAAACCCTGCAACTGTACAGAAATAGGGACATCAGTTGGACTCTTCAGAGAAAGTTTATATATATAACGGGTGGGCCCTGCTCTCAGTATTAATTCAGTGGGTAAACAATAGGGCGTGGCCTGGATGACTTGCAGGATGGCTTTTGGAAATGGGCTTCTGCTTGGCGAAACATCGCAGGGATCATTTTATTCACACGGAAGGAAGGAAATGCAAAGAAGTGTCACTAAAACAGCAGAGGTACTTGCGGGGCATGAATCAAGCGCTGGATGACCCCAAATGCAGAGTAACTAAATTAGTCCCCCTGCACTCTTGGTATTTGGACTTCATTTCCAGAGAAGAGCCTGACCTCTAACTTCTAAGTAATCGAGTTTGGCTCAGTGCCACTCATGTCCCTTTCCACTTTCCACTAAAGGTGGGCAGACTGCAGACACAGGGCACAAAGATCCTCAGCCGACTCTCGTGGCAGCATGACAGATGTAGGCACAGAACACCCCAATCGCTGGAAGGAAAATGCCGCAGCTCTCTAGCAATGGTTAAGTCACTGGGACACCCCAAGCAGCTGGTGGTCAAGCCTGAACTAGAGCCCTCAGGAGAGCTGATTCTGCTCTTGTCCCGTTTGTCAGTCCATCCACCCTTCGGTACTTACCCAGTGTCTGGCACAGGCTCAGACACTGTCCTGTTACAGATCGTTTCTCTAAAATGAACCCAAATCTTTCTATAACTCTACCCACAGGCTCCTAACCCCTCCTGCCCATGAAGACAGTAGCTAGTACGTTTATCTTAAGGTGTTTTGCTTCAGGTTGCAGATTCCCAGCTCTTCAAAATAGTGAAGCAAGATCCTCTTGCCAACAGGCAAGGTTCTTTCCTTCAAGGTCTGATCGATACTGAAAGTGGTTACCACGTCACACAGTTACCTTTACAGCAGTCCCTTGCTACTTCGTGGTTTGACATGCGCAGACTCACTGTTGGGCCGAAAAATATCTAAATTATTTGTCATAGATTTTTCACTATATCATGGGATTTTTGCAGCACTGCACAGTATATGTATGTTATTAAAATTACATATGTTTACGAGTTTAGAAAATGGCTAAAAGGAGCTGGGGATACAGCTCAGCGGCACAAGCGCCTGCCTGACAAGCACAAGGTCCTGAGTTCGATCCCCAGTACCGCAAAAAAGAAAAGAAAAAGGGAAAATGGTTAAAAACACTAGAAGTGTTTTTTAAAGTGTGAGAAAGGTTTATAAGAGTGCAGAAGTGAGTTCTAAAGCTTTAAAATATATATAAATATTAAAATAAATATAACCCCTATTTCGCTGATTTTCACTTATCACGGGCGTGACTGTAATGTGAGACTGTAATGTGAGTGAGGGAGGGCCACGATAAGTGAGGGATGGCCGTATCAGTATTATCTCCCACTATTCACCGTTCCCGTTTGACCCACATAACCTATTGCAGACATACAATAAACCAATCCTCTCACTCCACCTGCCTCAAACATTGTATGAATGATAGGTGTCACTGAACCATCTAATTACGTTTCCACACCTCCACTGCTTAATACCTCTTTTATTTATGCATAGGGACGGGGTCCTGGGGATTGAATCTCACTCAGGCCTCGGCACCGAGCCCCACCCCTGCCCCTTTCTTCTTTCCGCCATTGGGTCTGCTAAGTTGCTGGAGCTCGCCATCCTCCTGCCTCAGCTTCTCAGAGTGCTGGGATTCATTATAGGCTTGGCTACCACACCGGGCTCCCTCGCTTTTGAATCCTTCAAGTCCACAAACTTTATGTAGTCAGAACTTGGAGGGAGAAGAGTCTTTCGACAACGTGGCAGTGGTGGGTTTATATTTTCTATTGTGATAAAACGTTTGTCATTTTCACACTGCTGCAAAACAAAGAACATGCTGTCTCTTTTTTCTTTTGCGACTTCAAGCATTTTTCCTTCTTTATAGTCCTCTCATGTTTCTAACACGCAGGTAGGTTTCTCCTCCTCTGGGAAGGTGAGGGTTGGGCAACTGCAGAATGCAGAACGGCCTGGCTTTGCAGATATTTCCCACTTTCTAGAACAGCTGAAGATGCCTGGAGCAGGCATCTTCAAGGCCCTCAGCGGGCTGTCTGGAAAAGCAAATACACACTAAGCAAATCTGAAAAGGCTCCAGAATCCTACCAGGTCCATCAATCCCTCACTTTCTTTACATGAGACATGAAAAACATAGAATTTCTTTATGATCTACTGTATCAGGAGTGAGATCAACAGAAATCTATCGGCTGCGACTTAAAGAGATCGTACTCTTCTGGTAACAAAAATACAAACCAAGGAGTAAGAGCACCCCAAGAGGAGGGCAGGAGAGGGGACAACGGCTCTGCTTAGTCCGCAAGATTATGGCTTTCACTCAGACCTGGATGACACAGATATAATCAGTCTCACTGCTTAAGCATTTGACTTCCCAAGTGAGTATGAAAACAGAATGAAATTGGATGAATGAGCACAATATTCATGAGAAACGCCTACGACATAAGTGCTCGAAGATAACAGGGGCTGTTTTCCATTTAAATAAAATAATGTAGGCTTGAACGAGAATTAAATGTACAATGGACAGCACACGGAAGGTAAAATGCTGAGATCAGAAATGTTCTGTGAGACCAACTCAGGAAATACAATAGAAGTCAATAGATAATATGATTTGATATGAAAATAAAATTACAGCCAACTAATGGATTTTTAAAGTTTGCACTGTAAATGGGCATTATTGTATTTTCTAAAAATAAGGAGTATGCCCCTATAATGGAAGCCTTTTCTGTTGTACATCCCCTCCAATTTTTTTTTTTTTTTTGGACAAAATGTATATTTGGAGGTACTATTGTTAGAAAAACCTTGTCATTCAATCCCATATCTATTTTACCACATTAATTTAGCACACTATTCTACAAATCTAGCACAATGAAGCTTCACATTGATTTTTAAAATTTAATACTCTTAAAAAAAACTACTCTAAGCACAAAGTTACAGTTTAAGTACAATCCTTCAAATGTCCAATGCCTTATCCTTTTAAATTAAACTTATACAAGTAAGTGTATTGAATATGAGGGGCATCCAAAAAACTACTTCTGGTTTCCCTCAGAAATGTTGCTTACAAATAAATATAAGAGTAATAACGACGCAACTAGTCTAAATCCTTTCATTCTTTCTTTATGCTTGACTGAATTAAAACATGCAATGACACTATGATCTAACAATTAAACTCTTTTCATGCAGTTCAGAGTGATTTTATCATGGCTTTGCAGTTCTTCTGCCAACCATGAAATGCACAACACTTTGAATAACTAGAATGAAAGACGTCTTATAAATTTAAAAATTATGGGATCCTATCCAAGCAATGAATAAGCTGTTCTTGGCTGTGTGCAAATTCAGCATTTTGAGTGGAGGAATTAACACTGTTCTGCTAACAAGCTTAACAATTTGAGGATTTACTGAACTTTTAATTGTCTACAAGAATGAGTTCACCGAATACCTCCCTTTTCTTCCCTACTGTCCACTCATGGAGTTTGCTAATCATCCCTTTACCAGCCTTAATCTTTCTGGCACAGATATTTATCTGGCAAGCAGTGGATTATAAGCTAGAGGTTGTAGATTCAATCCCCAGCATTAAAAAAGGGGTAAGGGGACAGATGACTGAGATCACAGCAATATGCAATGACCACTCTGTACAAGTTCTACACCCTTAGGACTATGACTTTGTAGGCATTAAAAGAATTCTAAAGACAAAGCACATAAATAGGGTTGTAGGCAGGATAAAATAAAACCTTTTGCTGAGTCAACATTAAAAACCAACCACTTCATTAAGAACTTCAATACTGAAAAGGCTAAAACCTTTGGAGAATCCATTAATGTAATTTTTTGTGGCTCATTAAATTGCTCCAAAGAAATAAAGAGAAACATAAATAGATGCAAATGCTGGGAATTCTTTTTCTATTAAAAAAAAAAAAAGTGAGGCAAAAGAAACTTGCTTGAAATATTTTACAAACTTAAGAAAAAATCATCCAAAAAAATAAATCCCTTCATCATCAAAATCCTTCCAAGCGTTCCTAGCTTCACACGTGAAGGCACATTAAAATAAAACAAAAAAAAAAAAAAAGACATCATTATTTTTAGAGCAAAGATTTTTTTTTAACAAAAAATGGAAGGCACAGTGGGGAACAAAGACCCTCTTAATTAATTTCTGTCCATTGAGAGCCTAAGTATGGCTGATGCGCCACACACAAAACAAACACAGGTTGCTGAGATTTCTTTGGATCCACCAACAACAACAATTAAAAACTATAATGGCTTTAGCTCCCAAATTAGAATTCCCATGCTCTAAAAACTGATCAGCCAGGAACTATAAATCAGTTTGATGAATCACAAAAACTGTTCCTCACCCTTGGTGAAAGAAGATGCCAGTGGTTTTCTGTAGGCTGATTTTTGTGCCAGTGCCTGTAACAATAAAACTATCACGTAAGATCCACGTGTATATGACTTCTACGACAATCCGTCTTCGTAAACTTCCATATGATTGTATCAGTGATTTACAGGGCATTATTCTAGTATTGTAGCTTTTTTTGTTTGCACGCTGACAACGGAATCCAAGATATCATGCACGCTTTGGCGAGTGCTCTATTGTGGAGCTACAATTCCCAACTTCTAGAAAAGTCATGCTTAAATGCCCCACTAGGATGTATCAAAATCATAGAAGTTGAGGTCACCCATAGGAAAATGATGTCTATGTAACCATCAGACTCTGAGAAGAGTTAGAAAGCCGCCGGTGGGAGTGGAGTTTGGACCCAAAGTATAGAATCAGCAGGCAACTCGGCAATACCTACATAAAAACATGCATATCCTTAGATGAGAATGCCACAAGGAGGAGGGAGGGAACATGCTAAATACTAAAGCAGCTGATTGGACTTTCCTGAAGGGGTACAGAGGAAGCATCCAACCAACATTTCTCTCTCCTCTTTCCCATCTAGTCCCCAAGCCCACAGGCCCGACCCTGACAAAGGCTTAAGAGTCCTCCTGCTGGCTGATTTAGTCTGGATTTGGTCTTAAAGCACTGTGCTTAGCTGTGCGGATGCTCCAAAGCCAGGTGAGTGCCATTTCAAAACAACTAAGTGTCAAGCACTGTGGCACCCAAGGCACTGGGACACAGAGAACACTGAGTCAAAGCAAAAGGCCCTGAGGTCGGCTCTTGAAATGTGTGGTAACCACAAGAGACAAGAAAGTGGAAAGGCACCTGCTCTGGGAAGTACACTTCACTTTGCTTACACCAAAAATGATTTGGATATTGAAAACCGATGGAAATAATAAACTCAGATACTCTGTGCTTTAAGAATCGCACAGGGCTGCAGAGATAGCTCGGCAGCATTAGCACCTGCCTGGCAAGCCCAAGGTCTGAGTTCGATATCCAGTACCACATGCCGTGCTGGCACCGGGAACCCGGGGTGCAACATGCCAGCACAGAACTGGGTGTGGCGGTGCACGCCTGTAATCCCAGAACTGGGGAGGCTGAGACAGAAGGATCACTATGAGTCTGAGATGCATAGCAAGAGCCTGAACCAAAAAAAAATAAAAAATAAAAAAAACTATAGGGCACAAAGTTAGCACAGGGAACTCCCATATGCCCCTCTTTCAGTCTCTGATGATGTTAACTACCTATACTACACGGGGACATCTGTCATAACTAAGGAACCAACACAGGCACAAGACTTTGAACTAAATGACACAATTTATTCCTATTTTGCTACTGTTCCCCTAATGTTCTTTTCTATCCAGGATGCCACCTAAGACCATGTTAGTCAGCACGTCTCCTTAGGCGTCCTCTGGTCTATAACTGTTTCCCAGACTTCCCTTGTTGGTGATGAGGTTGACAGCTTTGAGGAGCGCTCTTCAGGTATATAATTTGGACACAGTTTCCCCTGGAGAACAAAACTAAGGTCTGACATTTCACCTATGCATTAAACTACAGTTCAAGCTTGGGAGAGGATGACTTGTGTCATGATTTGGTTCTTAAATGTCCCCCAAGGAACCATCTATGATGGCAAACCTTTCCTAGATTTCAATGATAGCAAATGCCCACAGAGGCATACATGCCACAGGTTCGCCACCACTGTGTCAAGAGGGTTGGTTAGCAGCCTAGGGCACTACTGGGAGGTGGTGGAAGCTTTAGAAGGAGGGGCCTGCAGAAGACAAGTCAGTGGGGGACATCCCCGAAAGGGATATTGAGCACCCGGGTTCCACTGGTCTTGGCTTTTGCCATCCCCACCACCCACTCCTCATGTGATACAGTCTACTGCCACAGGCCCAAAATGACAGGACCAGGTGACCACAGACTGAAACCACAGGCCAAAACAAAACATCTCCTCCTCACGAGCTAATTTATCTCAAGTCTTGGTCCAGGTGACAGGAAACTGAGCAACAGCCACAGAGGTGATGAGCCGAGGCCGTGACGTAGTGGGAAAGCCATCGGCTGTAAATTCCCCATCACCAGCGATGTTAGCTTTCACAGGTAGCTTTGGGAGATGGTGTCTGCCAGAACTTTCTACCACAAACTCACCTTCCCGTTCCTTCCTGTTGTGGTTTGTATCTGGATATCCCCCAAAGCCTCATGCAGTCATGGGATGGCTTCTAGACTTTGTGATTAATCTATGATCCAATGCTTGGATTATGGGTGTGAGTGCTACACCCAGCCTGGGGCGCACAGCACGCTCTCACTCCCCTCTTTTGCTCTCGATGCTTTTTCTGTTTTCACCACCATGAACTGCTCCCCTCTGCCATGTGCCACTCTGCCTTGGAGCCAGCTGAGTGTGGACTAAAACCTCCTCAAACCGTGAACTAAATAAATCTTTCCTTCCTTCATTCTGGGTGTCAGGTATTTTGTCTCAGCAACCAGAGAAAAGCAAGTAAGACACTTCCCATATTCCACGCTTAGCAAGCAGGTCCTTAGTGCAGCCCCTCAGAGCGTGGAGAGGCAGGTTCAACCCTACATGGAGAAACAGACACACAAATTACTTGGAATTCCTCTCTCGGGGTACTTTATTTCTTCTCTCATTCTTCTTCATTTATTCACACTAGTGTGGGCTCATACTGATACTCTGGATTACAATGCAGTAAGTGTTTACTTCATTGCTCCAACTTGCCCTAGCTTGGCTCATGGGAACCATTTCAGATTGGTTCCCTTGCCCCAACACATACCAGCATTTTGTGTTTCGAACATTTTTTTTTCTGCTTTTCCATATTTTTTACCACAAAAATGTCTCACTTGAAAGGCGGAGGGAGAATAAGTGTTGAATTATGCTCCCCTAAGATCTGAACGTCAAAGTCCTAGCTGCCCGTATCTCACCACCGACCTTATGTGAGAACTGCGTCACTAGAGAAGTTGAAGCGAGGTCATGCTAGAATAAAGTAGGTTACTCATCCGATACGACCCATGTCCTTCTGGAAGGACAAGTTCAGAGGCAGACAGCTCAGAGGGCAAACACCAGAATGCAGAGGTAGAGGTGGTGCCTCTGCAAAGCGAAAGTGCCAACGACTGTGGCCAGCACCAGAAGCCAATGGAGAGGCGGGACGGATCTTCCCGCCTGTGTCAGAAGACACCAGCTCTGCTGACACATCCATCTGGGACTTCCAGCCCCCAGAGCTGGGGGTAATAAATTCCTGCTATTTGAGTCACTGTTACAACAGCACAAGGAAACCAACACAAGGGCTAACGTGATTGAGCAAGCTGCATTCCAGCTAAAAACAATGCACAGTTTTCGTTGTACAAAAACCATCAGGGGTAGAGGAACATCCTAACAAACACCTGAAAGGGCATGCTGAAAGACAGGGTCACAATCAGCTCACCTCCATACGCAGCGCTCTGCTGGCTGTGCACGCAGTGCGGGGTGGGGTTTTCAGGTGCTTTGTTCTGCCTGCAGCTCACAGCCACCTGCAGCTCAGTTCAGGGCTACCTGCTGCCAAGCACACCTGCAAGCACCAGCCATAGCTTCCCACCTAGTATAATCACCACCTTCTTCACCACAGTAAGCACCAGCTCCACAGAAGCCAAGCATTTCCCTCCCACGGGCCCTTCCTAGCACCCCTACAAAGGCTGACAGATGATTCCCTGCATCGCCAATAAACCCAGCCAGACCGTGTCAACTCAGCATCTTTTGGGCCCCTGCTTAATGGCTTGCTTTGCTCCACTTTCATCATCCCAGAGTCAATCAACAAGTGGGCCAGTAGCTTAGAACTGAGCTGAACATCATATCATTGTAAGCCATAGAAATACCATATAATCGCCCATATAATCACATAGCTTTAGTAGAATAATTTCACACACTGGAGGATCCTGAAGCAAACGCTGGGCTTTTGGATGAAAGCATGACAGTCTCTGGGCTTTTGGATGAAAGAGAGGTGCGCTCAGGGTGCTAAGACAAGGAAAAGGCGACATGCAGTTGGACCGCCCCACCACGCTCCAGCCAGTGACCTGGACACTGGTGAGATCTAAGCACCTCCCTAACTTAGGTGGTAGAAATGCCCTCCTCCCCACCTCACTCAAGTGGGAGAAAAAGAACTGCAGGTGATAGATAAGATCTGAAGTATTTGCTGGAAATTATTTTTACTATTAAAGCTCAGGTTCATCGACATTTTTATGCTATATTAAAAACTCAGAGGAAGTCATTAGGCTAAGGCCAGCTTCCAGCGCCTCATGCCTGAGTATGCAGTCTTCCTGCAAACTCCAGAGCTTTCCTATAATCCTTCAAATTATTAAATAATCACTCTGTTTCCCTTGGGGTCACATTTGGCAACAAAATAGTGGACTAAATGAACCAATGATATGACCCAGTGAATAACACTTATGTTCTTAACTTGCTAAAAGCAGAGAGATGTGGAATACTTCCAAGGGACACACTAGAAAGGCAAGTATACTCCACAAGGTTGGAGAATGTGGGGACAGAGCAACAACAGAACATGAGAATCTGGGAAATAGTTCAATAATCAGTGTCGTGTCCCCCCCCAACCCCACACATCAGCAGTTCTCTACTCCAGTCCTAGTTCTTTTCCATCTGGGGAGTGGCTACAGCCACAAAAAGAAAACTAAGCATATGGCTCTGTCCTTCTGGACATTTCTACAATGTCGGCTGGGCTGCTCTGGAAAATCCCATTTTATCTCCTACAGCTATATGACCTCAAGCTGTCATTTCAAATAAAGTATGCTTCCAGTGATTTTTATGAACACAGACAAAAGCTGCTACAACCTTTTTTTTCAAACCTTGCAAACCAACTGTAGTTGCTATGTAGGGTTATTTGTTTCTAAGGCAACAGCGTATATCTTAGTACTAATGGCCTGTCCTTTTGCCAGGCAACAAACAGCCTTGTGATGCAACTGCACCTGTCTCGGCTACGCGTTACTATGGAGATGCTCTGGTTGCTATGACTACCATCACGCTAATCGCCCAGCAAAGGCAGACATACAGCAGTCTACTCAGAGAGCCCAGCTGTTCCTCCCCGTCTCTAGCTGAAGACCGATTGTCTAAGGCCTGTGATGGAATGCTTCTCAACTGAGAAGCACAAGAACTTCATTAATGCGGTTTCAGACAATTGCTCTATGCTCCTGCTTGCAGCATAAACATCAGACTTGGAGGAAAAAAAAAAAATCTGCAAGAAGTGGACTAGAGGAACTTCTGAAATCTCTGACACCACGCCATTCCCAATTAAGAGGAACTTGTGGGTCAAGGCTCGTGTGTCTGAACTATGTAGTTCTGATAGAAACATTTCTTAGCACCTTTTCAAAATTTTTTGTTGTGTCAGGGATGTACCCACACTCAAGCACAATGTATAGATAAAATCCACTTTTAATTTGCTTCTGGATTCTAAGGTTCTTTCTTGGCATCTGACATTAACGTGCTTATCTAAAAAGGGACAAGCTGGTTAACCTCTGACTATAGGTTTGCGACAACAGCACCCATGACCTCTGCCTCACAACAAATGGGCATGTGAGGAGGGAAAAAGTCTCCACTGTTCTCTGCTGTTCTTGAAGAGGCAAACATCAAGTAACCACAACAAAGCTATCTCTCAGGAACACCGTCTGCATGGAGACCAGGCGTGTCAACAACTCCATGAGCCTTCTCTCGACATCTGTGGAGACTGGCCAGGGTGGAGGAAGACGGAGTCACTTGTTTGACCCATTCCAATATCTTCTTCCCAACAAAACGTAACAGGCAGGGATTTGAAAGCTGTCACTTTTTCTTTGTAAATGTTCCTACCCAGGAAGACATTCCTTTACTCACGGTCAAGCCTTCTGGAAACACCTCCCTTCAAAGCTGCAGAAGCGGTAAGGTTTGCAGGAAATCCAACAATGGAGATGCTTCCTAATACCACTTAATTTCTTTCTTATTTAGCTGCAGTTATTTTTAAAATCTCATACAGTCTTTTAAATTGGCTTCAGTGCCTGTCTCTGCTAAAATAAGTTTCAGTAGAACAAAAAAAAAAAAAAAAAAAGGCACAGGAATCTGGGTGGCTTACCTTTGATATGCCTGAGGAGTGGGAGGGGGGTGGTACGGTGTCTTTTTCAAAGCCTGAATTAGATTTTGTCTGTACTCGGGGTCTATGCACCACAATGACCCTTTTCCAATACTCTGCAAAGGAAATTAAAATATGAAAGTATTAATATAGAAATAGATGCACAGCACGGCCACAGTTGTTCTTAAGTTTCTCATGTATTTGTTGACTTAAACATTGTGCTGAAAATAGAACACCCTAAAATACTCTTCAAACTTCCTTGTATTAAATTTGATAGGCCAAATGAACATTGCTTGTTTAGATTATGTTGATACAATAATATAATCTTTCTGTCCAATCTATCCAAAAAAATGAGAATCTTTTAGTGTCCATTTTGGAGAATCCATGTTTTCTCTCCTAAAAAGCTTTAATGTTGCCAAATTGCAAATAATACAGAAAAAAGCAGGCCAACATGCCCGCGAAACCTCACCACTGCTCTAAAAATTAGAGTTATGTTTTTAAACAACCTTATATTGGTACCATTTTACAAAAATGGAAAATAACCAACTTGTTTTATTCCAACTTGCTCACAAAAGAACAACATTCATGCTTGGAAAGGAATTCTGTAATTATCTTCCCCAGAAACAAAAGATCTCAGGCAACAATGAGAAACTTGAGCCAGGATCTGATATTTATTCTTGGGATCCCTCCGTTCACGGCAACATGTTCCAGCCTATAAGAACGGACTCTTTAGAAGTCAAACTTTAAAATGCAAATTTTCTAGAACTGTTTCGTCCAGGGAAGCTCCTTCAGAGACTCACTTTCTTGGGCTGGTTGGAGGCAGCTAGTTTGATCAGCATACTCAAAAAAACCAAACCCTAGCTGCTTCTGAAGATTCAGCAATAGGCTGACCGGCAGCCGCAGACTTTCAAGTGACCCAATGTACCCAAACTGCCTGATAGTCATTTGTAAATATTTACTGATTTGTAAAGAGAAGAAGTTAAATTGCCCAAACCCACGCCTATCCCGTGCTTCTCGCCACGCCCTTGCACAACTACTGCACAATAGGAAGACGGAGCTCTCTTGCAACATTTAGACTGCGAACCACATAACCATTTCATGCTCAAAACATGGGCCGGAGGCGGGGGAGGGGGAGTCCAGTAGATCCCAGAAAAGGAACTCTAACCTCAAGTTATTCCTGGAATCTTTAAAGCATTTTTAAAATTGGTGTATTTTAGCTATCAGTCTAAGCACTTTGCTTGCAAAGTTTTTCAAATAAATAAATATTTAGAATATTATTTAAAATACTATCAACGTCAGCGTGCAGAAGCACACAGGCGGAATTAAGTGTTTGGGGTGCACTGGGGACACAGGAATTGCATAAAGTGTCAGTGAGAGATTGGCACAGGGAACGTGCCAGCCACCCCGCCCCAGGCCTGACATGATACAGAGCTGTGTCAGGTGGACCCGTCTACACTGAACATCAATGTTCCAAGTGTAATCATCTGAATGTTTAAAGACCTTGATGATGTCAGCTTCAGAAAATTTAACATTCCTATGTGGCTTTTTTTTTTTTTTTTTTTTTTTTTTGTACCAGGAATTGAATTCAGGACCTTGCGCTTGCCTGGCAGGAGCTGTGCTGCTAAGCTATCTCCCTGGTCCATATGTAGCCTTTCTTTCTATATGTATACAGCCAAGTCCAGAATGGTTCATAGAATCCAGTGAGATCTCCCAAGTAAAAGAGGCAATCATTGCCCTGGTCCTTCCTTCTTTTCTTGTGGAAAAAGCTTTGCAACACCCTTTCTAAAGAAAGTAAGACAGATAAGGAGTGAAGAAATAGAGGAGGTCAGGGAAGACCAAGAACTACCAAATTTGACTAAGGGAAAACAAACCACCAAAGCCTGTCAGCTCCTCCATCATCAGAAGGGGGTGGACTGAGTCCTTATCAAAGGCTCCCAGGAAGCCCTGTGCCAGGGGACAGCCTTTTCAGCCCGGGCACACAAGCATGGTCTAAGCCACATGGAGGGCCATAGCCTTTCTACAGTGACATTACCTCAGTTCTCAGAAAGGTTTTTTTATCATCATCAAGGTGACTTTCAGAGAATGTTAATTTAATCTTACACAAAAAAGACCTGAGCCAAAGCACTTAAAAGTGACTGGGCCTCACAGATAACTAACTAGAAGCCAGAAGTGTGGGTCTCCCTAATCCTGACCAAAGTACCTCAGTTACTATGCTATCCTGCCATTCAGAAGCTGTGCAGAATAAACCCATAGATTTGCCCAGAGTGATCAGGAAGTAACCCAGTAAGAACCGGTAGTTGAGAGCTGCACAGCCATCTTTTGGCTACAACTCACGGTCCTGCAGAAAGTCTCAGCTCCCTCACTGGTAAAAGCCAAGTATGAGGCCCAACCTAGCAAAGTGGCCTTACCCACAGGAAAACTCAGTGAAAGGCAAGTGGTGTCGTAAAGATCTCCCCCTTGACAATAAAAATGAGAACAAACCTGACTGGACAATGTCTCATGAACGCCAATCTGAGGCATTTTCCTCCAACAGTGCCAGCAGCAGGGGGTTTCCGGCACAAATGAGGAGATAATGGTGGTCTGCTCTCACAGGCAGTTGGGCGTGGCTTCACCGAATCTTGATGAGCTTTCCACCATTATTTTCATCACTCTCTTAATCTGCCTTTTACGCATCCCACACCTCAGGCATGGGCTACTGTAACGTCTCTCTTGCTCTGAAAGGCAAGAGAGACTGACCATAGCAACTTGGCTACTAGAACTTTCCTTTTGCCCACATCTTCATATTGTGGTCACTGAGCTGAGGTTTAATCCCAAATTTAGTCAGAATGTGTGGCCAAATGTATCTGACACTCCTTAACTGGAGAAATGTTCTCAAACTTTGAATAATGACACACGGTTCCCACCTTGACCCCTTCTGCCTTTTATAGTGAGAAATTTGCTTTTTTTTTCTTAATAAACCAGACTCACATTTCAGAATACCTCATACTTATCATTGCTAGCATTCCAAAGAGAGAAAACAAACAAAATGCTTCTTGGGGACACATCCACGGGGATCCTGGCCAGGCCTCTGATCATCTTCCAGGGCCAAGAGTCAGGCTGAGCTGGCGGCACCCCACAGGCTGGGAGGGTACCTCCTTCTCAAGCTTTCTCCTTGGCTTCAAGCGACAGCTCCAAATAACACAAAGATTTCCTTGAAAACTCTAAAATGGAAATGTATAGAGGATGAAGTACTCGGGTCTCTAAGGTCAGCAAAGATACTCAATGGCCCTCACACAGAAGGGAGGGGCATAATTTGATTGGAGTGTTGTAATAAGTTTGAGGCAGAGCTCTGACAGAAATACCTACTCTCATCTAAGACAAGAATGTGTAGCCTTTCATCATTACTATCATTACTGTTGTTAATAGTATTATTTTTGTCTTTTTTTGGAGACAGGGTCTCACTACACTGTTCAGGCTGGCCTTGAACTTACTTTGTAGTTCAGGCTGGTCTCCAACTCACAATGATACTCCTTGCCTCAGCCTCTGAGTGCTAGGATTAGTGGCATGTGCCACCACATCCGGCCTAAGCCTTTCTTTTTAAATAGAAATAACTGAAGGCCATGCACCATTAAGTGTTAAGGAATTCAAAATAATAGAGGAAAAAAATACTTCATAGATAAACAGAGATAGAGATATATTTTCCTTATATGTGTGATTTTACACCTCCGGAGAAAAATAGGATGGGGAAAAAATGAGTAAGAAGATAAGGATGAGGCCAAGTCTTTATGTCTGTTTAATTAAAAGATACCTAAAGAATAACAGACAGCTCTGTTAATATTTTTTTTTAAAAAAATCAATACACAACAGTAAAAAACAAAACAAGAAGAGCCTATATTGTAGACAAAAGTGGTTAATGGAAAATGTTTTCTAAAATAACAACTAAATTAAATCTAACATCTAAAGATAAAATCTTCCCCTCTAGGCCTCTGAGGGGTTTCAACCCAGGGACCATCTCGACAGGCTTATTTGTCTGCCTAGAACTACACACCTGTGCTATAGCATTTATCGGTCAGTCTGACACTGACCTCCAAGTGTGGGTCCTTTGCTCAGTTGAGAATTCCTGAAGGAACGTTCCACACTTTATAAACATTGTCATTGTTCTTCAAATTGGGAGCCTTGAAACACCATGAAATTAATGTGATCATTGCAATCAGTACTGTTTTAACGAACTGAGGAGAATCAAAAAAGAACAGACTAGAATAGAAACCTCCCTAGTGATGTACTGTGGAATGTGGATATGCATACAGGTGTAATTTGGATCGCAGGGTAACAAGCACTGCCCCGGAAGCTGGGTTCATATCGCCCAGGAAAGGTTCCCAGGGCTCTTATCTTTACAGCACCTATGGAAATCAGTCCTTCTGGTGGAAGGAGTGGAGCGCATACTCAATGTGATGTTCAGAAGTTGGGCTTCGGGAAAACAAAGAGGTAGGACCCATATCCCAATGGGAGCAGGGAACTGGGTATGTATTCTTGAATTGCAATGATACTTCTCAATGTTTCTCCACTGCCTTTTCTGAGGGTGTCTCCAAAGCTACCCACCTCATTCATTCATTCATTCATTCACTCATTCATCCATTCACCCATCTACCCATCAATCCATTCATCCATTCATATGGCACCATTACCTGCCATGTACCACAGAGGACAGGAGGACAAGGTAAGGAAGAAAAACAACACAAAAACACTGACTGCCCCCATGAAGTGTGGATTCTAGAGGGGAAACAGCACAGTGAGTAGGAAAAGGAAATAAATAACAAAATCATGACAGACGGTACTACCTGCTGGGAAGGAAATAGAGACTTATGAGTTCAAAGAGAGGAAGCTGCTGCTGGGTGGACAATAAATGGGTCGGAAGTGGCAAGAGGTCCTGCAGAGATGTATTTGGATCCACTACAGCATCCCGGCCCAAGATGACAGTGGGGTGCTGGCTCGGGTGAGGGCAGTCTGAGGTAGGAAGGATGAGTTCAGATTGTAATGTGCACAACCTGGTGGGCCTGGCCACGGATTAGAAGTAGCAAAGAAAGAAAAAAGAAAGCCAAAGGTTTATAGTCTCAGAAATTTACTGGGTGGAAAACTGGGAGACAGGAAAATCTATCCCGCTATTGAACAGACACCCTTTGAGACTGCCCCTGATTAAGGCACTGGAAAGAGCTTACTGGGCACAGCCACCTGTCGGGCCTCTGCTCTACCCTCGTGACTCCCACGTTTTCTAGAAAAGCTCAGCAGCATTAAAGGAAGATCAGAGGTAGTCTGGCTTTCGAGGTTCAATAGTAACTGGCTCCACTACAGCAAGGGTTGGTCAGATTATCTTGAAAGTGCCAGGGGGAAGATTTTCATCTCTGTAGGTCACCTGGTCTCTTGTGACAACTCACCTCAGCCATTACAACACAAAAGCAATCAGAGATGTAAACACATATACATGGCTGCACGCAATAAGACTTTATTTACAAAAACAAAGTCCACAGGTCGCTGTCCTCCTCTGGCCCACAGTTCCATACTTGTACTGGGGCTCGGACTTAAAGCTCTATGGCTCTGAGAACTAAGGAACCAGGCAAAGGATCTTTGGAGGCTAAGATAAGAGACTTGGGCCTGGCACTGTGCAACTGCAAAGAAAAGACCAGCGGGCGCTGCAAGGCAAGGACGAGAGATACTCAGGGACACAGGGTGGGGTAAGGTTAGTCCCTCAGTAGTAAGAGCACTGGGTGTCAGCCTCGGCTCACCAGCGCTGCCCAGAGCAAGCACTGAGTGTGTGCACAGTTTACTTTCCTTCCCTGGGTTTACTTCCTGCTCCATCAACCATGTGACAGAACAGCTCACCCCAAAGGCCCATCACCCCATGTGCTGAGAATGCACCATACAGGACCCATCACCACCGTTATCATGCAGGAGAGCCAGGACCTCACAGCCATGAAGTCAGCGAGAAGCCCGCTACTATGCTTTAAGGTCCTTAGCAAGGTCCTTAGCTGCTCTGAGTGCGGGTTTCCTCATCTATAAAGCGCGAGTCATACAATAATACCTGTTCCACGGGATTTTTGTAAGGATTAAATGAGATGAATACTGTACTAGGCACATAATAATTAACTCTCATTGTTAGGAAGGTAATGAAAATATTAAATACCCAGGTCCAAACTGTGCAGTCCCTGCCCTGATGAATCAGACACTTGTTAAATTATGAAACGATGAGAATTTCATCAAAAAAAAAAAAAAAAAAAAAAAAACCACTGCTGCTTGTTTTCCATTGCATGACACTGCTTTCCTAGGTCCAAAGGAAGCATTCTGCATCTGATGCATTAGGATGGAAGCAGAGTAGAAATGGAAGGATTGAAATAGAACAAAGCAAAGAACTGAAGTCAGGAGGGACGCAGGGCCTCGAGGAAGCCGCTGGCACCTAGTCACAGCTTCTTCCCGTGTCTCAGCCCCCAGGAGGCCTCCTAGCAGAGGTCTCTCCTTCCCATGGTTGAAAGGTCTCGTCCTCCAGGTTGCTCTGGGCAGGGAGAGGCCAGGCCTGAATTACAAGAGAAAGCTGGGTAGGCAGACGGGAGGAGGAGCAAGCCTTAGAGGAGGGACAGATCTCCTAGCTGGGATGGCTGTGCGTAAAGGCTCTTGCGCCTCCAGGCGTCCTGGGGCTCTGAGGACTGGAACTGATAAGACCCACTCATCTGTCACCACATGACACTAAGAGGGGACCCCAGAGCCGGCATTCCCAGTGTAGTGACATTCCACACAGCAGACACAAATCTCCCAGATCTAGGAGTCAGGCTTGAGGTCTTCTGGGCTGGCTGGGTTCCCTCCTTCCTGGGCTCCCCAGTACAGCCTCCAGTACCCCACTGCTGGCTCCTGCTGAGCTCCTCATGGCCAAACTGGCCTTAAAGGAAAGACACAAAGAAGGAAGACAGAGGGCTAAGGAAGGGAAATTGGAGGAGCATGGCTGGGAGCAGCAGGGACCGCCACCCTCACACCCCGGAGTCTCCTCTTCCCGCAGAACTCATACTCAGTACCCACCACCCGCAGACCACAAGCCAGACTTCACAGGCCACAGACCCACTCAAACAGCCGCGGCCCTGAAGAAAGGATGTCTCCCGCATCTCCTCTAGAAGCAGTCACTTCACACCAGTGGGAAAAGCTACAGGGCGAGGCTGTGGGCAGGGTGCTGAGACCCAGAGGCGGGGCCTGTGTTCTTAGATGCAGAAGCTCTAGATGGTAGACAGAGACAGCCCTGAAGGACGATATATGGGCTGGGGGACAACAGGAGCACAGTGATGAGGCCTGAGAGGCAGGAAGGTGCTGAAACTGCGCACACACACGCACACACACACACACACACACACACACAACCTCCACCAGCCCTCTGCACAAAACCCCTCCTTAGAGTCACGTTTTCTCTTTTCCAAGATGGGGAGAGCCAAATACCAACTCCTGGCCCTGACAGGGGGCCCAAGAGCACTGTCAATGCTTTCCTGGAAAATATTAGAGAAAAGATTCCTGCTCTGGGCTCCCCATGGGCTCAACCTGTCTAGTTCTTGTCTCTACTGCTGCGTACCTCTTGGATTTTAGTGTCTCCACTTGTTGCAGAGGTCTTCTGTTGGTTGTTTAAGACAGGGCTTCTCTATGCAGTTCAGATGGGCCTAGAATTCTGTAGACCCAGGGGCCAGGGAATAGCGCTTCCCTGGCAAGCACAAGGGCCTGAGTTCAATCCCTGGTTCCACCAAAAAAAAAAAAAAAAAGAATTCTGTAGACCAGGCTGGGAGGCATACAAACTCGGTGACATGGAGGAAGGGCACAGAGAAAGGCTGACTGAACACATGACCATGGCACCCCAGCACTGGCTTCCAAATGCATGAGGAAGAACCACAACACAATGCTTAGTCAGGCGTGATGACACATGCCTGTAATCCCAGCACTTGGGAGGCTGAGGCAGGAAGACTGCCGTAAAGTCAAGGCAGCCTAGGCTACACAGTGAGTTCAGGGGCAGCCTGTACTATACAGCAAGACCCTGTCTCAAAAAACCAACCAAACAGCTGGGATTATAGGCGCACGCCACCGCGCCCAGTCTCAATCTCCATCTTGGTGCGCCCCAGGGGTGGAGCCGGCACAGCAGGGCCGGAGATCAACCTCCCCACTCCCCACCCCAGGGCCCTGTGCCTGCTTGCAAGCGCTTTAAACCACTGAGCTATTTGGCTGGCCCCTAGAGACTTCTAAAGGCACTTAGATTCTATGTAAAATTCTACCTAACTTATCCTAACCCTATTCTTGCTAATCCCAGCAAGAAATTCTGGAGGAAGACAGGCAATAAGATCCCTGAAGGATGGCATACGCTGGCTCGGGGCCATGGGGCAGCAGAGGAGAGCTACAGCACCTTAGAAAGTACTCTGCAACCCTAACCCCAACCCTAAAACTATCTTTTATACTCTAAAGATATCAGAAGAAACTTAAAAGTTTAAAAGTATTAAGACGATCTAAGGAGCCTGCCAGGTACAGGAGTTAGGAAATCAAAAGAAAGAAAAAGCAAAACTGATTGCAACTCATTTTTGCTAACTACTTCACAGTTCATTCCTGTAATAGAAAATTATTCCAGAAATGAAAGTTTTTAAAAAATTCTCTAACAAGTCTCCAGTATTTGAAGTATCTAAACTCTTAATTGTGAAATTTTTTTCCCCAAAAGCAGAAAGAAGGATGGACCAGAGAGATTATAATCTCTAGCTGGAGAGGCCCTGGGCCAGGGAGCAGCAGCCAGCTCCAACTCTGGGCGGGGTCCCGGAGGCCGGGAGGACCAGCCTCACCTACCCACATCAGGGCCCACCCGCATCAGGGTCCGGCACCTAAATCTTGGGAACCCCAGCCAGGGAACATTCCAGACTCACTCCTGGTGAGTCCCCTAAATATCAGGTACACAAATCAGCTCCACTCTGCTGTAATCTTGCTGTTACTTTCCAGATGTGTCCTAAAAGCTGCCAATCTGGAAATCACAATGACCTGGTCACTCTTGTGATATTCAAATACAGACATGGGTGACAAGGTGAGTACCCCTCACTCCTTCAGGGCCCAGACATCTGGGAAGACGCTCTGCTGACACAGGCACTTGAGGCATGGAAAGTGCTGTGTTAAGCACAGAGAATGAGGATTGGAAACGCTTCAGTCAGGTAGAGAAGTGTGTGTGTATGTGTCTCTGTGTGTGTGTGTGTGTGTGTGCGCGCGCTTTAATCTGTGCAAGAAGAATCAATAATCTTCTTGCATTAACACCTAAATAAAACCAAAATAATCCCAAGATTTGGCTAAACCCAAATTAATCCCTGGGTGAATTACTGTGGGGGAGCGGTGAGGGGCAGGAATCCCACAAGGACCGGTTGATCAGAAAGGATGCGGGCTCTGGCCCTGCAGGGACCTCTGCCCCTCTAGCCCACAGTCCAGCTGTTTCTTCCGCCTGCTCCAATAGCCATCAGTGTCACTCCCACAAGGCCAGGCCCAGCAAGCACATCTCACCAAAGCCGGCAAGTGGGAATGTGTTCGTTTGGGTTGTAAAGAGTTACTTCTGAACTCTGTTTTTTCCTGACTGCCAAGAATGGTACAGAGTTTGTAGGCTAACAACAATCAATAATAAAATGATCCCAGAAACAGCCAAAACATATTTACTCATAAATACTGTCAAAGGATATCCTGGCAAGTTCTAATAAAGAAAAGGGAAAACACACACACACACACAAAAAAAAAAAAAACACACGTGTGCATGCCCACATGCATACACACACGCGCACAGCCGTAGTCCTACTTAGAAGGCCAAAGAACTAGATACGTTAAAATGATTGTTTTTATCCAACTAAATCATAGGAGTCTCCTAAAGTAGTTGTACTACTCATCTCCTGCCCCCTAAAAACGTGGGGGCAAAGGAGGGGTACTTAAGTGCTCTGCAGCAGAAACAGTATGACCTAGGCAGACAAAAAGAGTGCAGACACACAAGTTTTTAAAAAGTGAAATTGTTTTTTCTCTCTCCCTCTCCCCCTTTCTCCCTCCCTTCTCCCCCCTCCCTCCCCCTTCCTCCCCTCCTCTCCCTCTCCCTGTCTCTCTCTCTGGTACACAGTCTCACTATGCAGCTCGGACTCCCTAGTGATTCTCCTGTTTCAGCCTCCCCAGAGCTTAGATTACAGACATGGGCCACCATGCCTGGTCTTGGTGGCTGGCTCAGTGTGCCTGGAGGCAGGGCTGGCACAATATGCAATACTGGGGATCGAACCCAGCTCCCTGCGCTTGTCTAGGCAGATACTTACTGAGCTATCTCGCTGGCCTTCTTTTTGAGACATGGTCTCTCACTATGCAGCTGAGGCTGGCCTTGAGCTCATTTTGGATCCCAGGCTGGTCTCAAATTCACAAGGATCCTCCTGCCCAAGCCTCCTGAGTGCTGGGATTTCAGGTGCACACCACCACGCCAGCTAACCTATTGTTTCTTTTTCTTACTTTATTTCATTCACAGATGTCCCAGAAATGTGTCAAATACTACTTATAACTATGAATGTGTCTGTAATTTCTGAATTTTTGATGTTGCACTGTTCGGTATCTTTCTTGCTGAAAATTTAACTAAAGGTGGTGTCTATTAATACTTCATAAAGCTCTGTACTGGGGGGAGAGAGAATCCCAACGTGCACAAAGTACAAAACACATGGGACATACAAACTCCCCAGCTTATACACGAATAACACCAGCCTGGCTATAGGAATTTCAAAAAGCCAAACAAGGACCCTGATGAGTTCAATCCTTCTTCTCTGGATAGATAAATTCATCACGGCCATGTACCTGCTAAGAACTTCACTACAAAAACGAGGGCACCACACTATAAAAGACTGTCATTTGCCGAGCAACAGAAACACGCAACAGTGTGATGAAGCTGTCCAGACCGTGGATACTGTCCTCCTCTTTTCAATACCAGTTCTTTGCATACACTCACAATCCTAAAATTGTGTGAGCAAATTTCAAGGAGACTAAATGGTAGAATCAAAGATGCATCCTAACCTGCCCTTTCCAAGCCTTTTTCAAAAAGTTTAAAAGGCAAGATGACTTGAAGCTAGTAAATATAACAGGAAGAAAAATTCACTGTTTGTTATTCTTGTATAAATGAAAACTCTGTTAATTTAAAAGTTCCAGTGCCAGTAGAAGACTTTAGGAGAGGGAGGAGCAGGGAGCCAGCGCTGGCTCTGCGCTGAAACGACAGTCTTCCCTGGGCCACCACCTCTTACAGGTGATCCAACCCCTGCAATGATGATAATAGTGGTAATAATGCTTGACGGTGGGTAATGAAGGCGCACTGGGCCTGACTTACGCAAACACCCTTGCTTAGGTTACCGCCGGCCACCTAGTGCCACTTTATCTTCTGGTTGTCCAGTTACTCATCTATTTTTAAATGTCCCAATATGATCTTATCTAATTGGCACATATAATTCGATCGCTTTATTTCCATAACTAAAAGTTGCTAAAGTACCTACCCAGGTAAAGGTTATACAGGGTAGGTACAAGGCAGAAGACCACCAGTGAGTCTTTTGCTTTTTTTAAAAAAGGGGGGGCGGGGAGGGCAGGGAGATGGCTCAGTGGAATAAGCACTTCCCTGGCAAGCGTAAGGGCCTGAGTTCAATCCCTGGTTCTGCAAAAAATAAACAAATAAATAAAATAAAATCGCAGTACCCAGGTGTTCTCCGTATAACAAGGAGATTGAGGGTGTTGTGCTGTGTTGTTCTGCTCTGTTTTGCTCTGCACCAGAGACTGAACCCAGAGCCTCCCACATGCTAGGCAAGCACTCCATCACTAAGTGACACCCCCAGTTTGGACACCGAGTTACCTGTTCTTTAAGGAGTAGCCAGCCACTGGCTACAGCAAACCTGGGATCCACCTCTCCTGCTGGGTCTACAGGGCCCTTCTTAAAGTCCTGGGTTTTGGATTTAGCTTTTAACTACTAGATTTGGAAATTTTCTGACCCATCTTTTAAGAATAGACTGCCTTTCTCATGCCTCTAAATTCTAGCACAAGAATTCCAACAGTAAACAGCATCCTTCAGTGCAGAGTCTGTGAGTAAATGTATCCACCACACTGCGGCACCACGCGACAAAGACAGATCTGAGAACTGGGCACAGTGGCACAGCCTACAGTCCCAGCACTCGGGAGACAGGAGGACCGCTGTGGGTTGGAGATAAGCCTGGGAGCTGCAAAACTGAGCATAGGGCCAGCCTTAATGGCGTAAAGAGACCCTGTCTCAAAAAAAAAAAAGGATCTGAAACCACGCAGACCCAAGCAGGGGAAGCTGAACCCAGGGCCTTCACACTGCACTACATAACCAGCTCTTTTTATTGTTTTCTTTTCAGGGAGGGTCTCACCAAGTTGATCAACTGCCCAGGCTGGGCTGGAACATGGGATCTTCCTGCCTCAATTTCCTGGAGTGCGAGGAATGCAGGTGTGTACCCCTCACCCAGCTGCAAGAGATTCTTTACATTTGGCGAAGTGCTGGCTAAGACCCGGACGAAGTGCCAAGAGCGTGACACGGCCGTGCCCAAGCACGCTGGAGGGTGGTAGAGAAGCAGGAGGAGGAAGGACAGGGGTCTCCCAAGGCCAGCTGCAATCCAGAACTCGAAGGAAACAGGGTTTATGTGGGGCCAGGAACACAGAGAGAGCAGGGAGAAAGAAAAGGGTAGGACAGAGAACAAATAAATCCTGTGATTCGTGGGTAAAGGGGCCAAGGGAAAACATGCAAGGAACAGAGTTCACCCCAAAATTCAGGCTGACCCAGCCCTAGGCCACCACACCGAGCACATCAACAAGGGACACAGCCTAACCCTTCTAGGACCAGCAGCTGTCTAGAGGCACACAGCACCAGGCTGCTGCTTCCCAAGTCTGCCGCTGTGGCCCGGGCTTAATCTCCCAGAGGCCTATTTCAGAGCACTGAAAAGCCAAATGGCCTCAATCCTCGGCGCCACCATCACATCCCGTTCCTAGGAGGTCAGAGGGGGCAGCGCCCACCACAGCATCTGCCCAGCTGAGCACTGAGGGCAGAGTGAGAACGGAGAGGAACCGTAGGGGGCTTCGGCAGGCTACAGGCACAGGAGGAGGGCTCATCCCTTCCTGGAACCCTCTCAGCAACCCAAGGCACAGCACACACAGGACGGATCTCCACAGCCTCATCTCAGGTTCATATGGCTGCCAACATCACAGGCTGGCACATCTATGGCCAACAGGAGGCTGCCAGAGAGAAACTCCACCAGGGTTAGCAGCTGGCTGACCCCCTGGCTTTGCACATACTCGGCAGATTGCCTTCACCATTCGGTTCTTCCTGAACCACACCTTGGGAAGGTTCTCCAAGGGGTCACAGATCTACCTCCCCAGGGAGGAGGGGGACAGGGAAATCAAGGACTGGGAGCAGAAAGACACACAGATACCTACCAGCAACACTGTCGGATCATGCTTTAGTTCTTAAGTATGTTCGGAGAGCCTATAGAAGATTGTCGAGGGGGGCGTCATTTTGGAGCACTGGATAAGCACAAAGACCTGAGTCCAAACCCCAGTACTACAAGGAACAGGGGTGGGAGTGAGGGGCCACTCTCTCAGGACCCTGCTGAGTGACCTGACCTAACAGTCCAGCTCACAACTCAGGGTATCTTTTAGTACAAGTGATAAAAGTAGTATCAAGCACCCACAGCGATTCCACTGACACTGAGAAGCAACCATGTGACAAGCGCCCTGAGAAGCATGTGACAGGACTTACTTCACTTAATTCTCCCAGCAAACAAGAAGGTAGGGTGTACTATTACCTCACAGATAAGAAAATTATGCCCCAGACTGGTTCTCCAGCTTATCTAAGGTTAACACAAACAGCATGACACAAAAACCTGTACACCCAACATCAAAACGCTTGCAGGAAGACACTACCATTACACACGCAGCAAGATGCAATAAAACCATATCGCGCATCTCTAAGTCCAAGGATAGAAATGTTTTGTTTGGATCACCCACTGCACTGGATGAAGTAATGCATACCCTAAATGGGGCTGCCACACACAGGGATCCTGGTCTGAGTACACACCCACAACTCCTTTAATCGGTTCCGGTTAAAACTGAAATCAAAAGTTGATATCATTGTCACTCTAACAGCTCTCCATTTGCGTTGCAGTCATGTGACCAGTTGGCCATACAATAGCAGCTTCCTGTTTGTATTCTAAGTTTCAAGTCTCTCAGGTGGTCCTCCACCAACTGGCTAAAGGTACTTGAGATTTTTTAAGGCCATTTATCTGGTTTTTTGTTTTCTTTTTTTGGTGGAACCGGGGATTGAACTCAGGCCCTTGCACTTGCCAGGGAAGCACTTATTCCACTGAGCCATCTCCCCAGCCCCAATAGAAAGAGTCAGGACGGGGGCACGCTCCAGAGCCCGGCGTGGAGACCGTCGCGCTAGGTCGCCGCCTTTTTAAGGCCATTTGTAGCCACAAAAACACTGAAGGAGTAAGGGCTTGCTTTAGAAATCACAAGCATGAAAGCCTGGACTCAAACATGGGACTCCTGGATTGTGCACATGGGAACACCTAGCCAGCCAGAAATACAAGCCCAAGGTACAAGCGCGTGACCTAGAAGACGTTTACAGGGCCAGGTGCCGATGTTCCCACACCTGAATCCAGGGCTGGGCTACGACAAACCAAATCCCGCGTGGTGGGACGGCTGGCATACACCTGTGCGAACACCAACATTCTCCTCCCCCGCAGACAGGGGCCACATGTTTCTGAACTCGCTTGCCAGGAACAAAGTTCCTAAACTGTTCGTGTGTTATCGTCAGAGAAATTTTTTAAAGGGGATAAGCAGGGCAAGAGCTTAGATGTGTTCTCAAATGAACGAGAGAAAGCTCGAGCCCAGTATTCTTTCAGAATTATCTACACTGGATTCATTTGACAAGAGAGACAGCCTTACTTCGCGTTCAACTCTTGGGACAGGTCTCCATGGCTTGTTTGGCCCCACATACCATAGGGATGCCAGGACTGACATAGCTGATAGATCAAGTCCTTCTAGGTACCAAATCAGTACTTACTGATGTCTATGGAAGGCACTATTATTGACCTCACATGAGATAACAGAAAGAGGTGCACTATGAGCAAAACACACAGTAAACGCTTAAATTCTTTTAAAAAGTTATTACAGTAAAAGTCATTTGAGGGCCGGCCAAATAGCTCAGCGGATTAAAGCACCTACAAACAGGTGCAGGGGCCAGGGGTTCGATCCCCAGATCTGTCCCCTGGGCACGCTGAGACAGCAATTGAGACTGGGTGTGGTGGCACGTGCCTGTAATTCCAGCTCTTGGGAGGCTGTAAACAGGTGGATCACTACAGGTCTGATCTAGTAGTGAGGCCCTGAACACCCTGTAGACCCTTCCCTAAAATACAGGAAAAAAAAAAAAAGTCACTTTGCCGTTAATCCCCCTTCAGATGAAACACACCTATCCCATCATTCTTGCAATTTCTTTCTTTACAAGGTATGATCAAAAACATGGTGAATGCCGCTGCCATGTGGAAATGCAGGCACATTTAAAAAAAAGTTATGGCATATCTTCACCCACTTTTTTCAACAGATCTGGCACCATGCGGTCTCTGGCTCTTCCTCAAAGGCAAACTGACTACGAAAGGTAAACATCTTTGAATCAATTCAGGAGATCAAGGCAGCCACAAGAGTGAGACCAAAGACACTCAGGAAAGAGGAGGGAGGGAAGCTATGAGGCTCGGCCCCGTGGCTTCATCCTTTGGGGGTGTTAGCTGCATCTGCTACTGGGGCCCTTACTGAGCACCCAGAAGCTCAGCCACCTTCCTCTCTGGATTCCACAACCCGGCTCCTCTCCCTGGCACACCGTGGGGGGAGGGGGGAAGAGTGCCCTGGCACAGTCTGAAACATCTTCTCTCAGGGCAAGGGTGCCATCACCTGTGCCCACTGCTGTGAACGACTCCCTCATCAAACTCTCATGTCCTTCCCTCTGATGTGCCATCTGTCCCACTGGAACCATGTGACTGACAAAGTTACAATCAGAACTGAGTGCCCTAGACTGTTACTCTTAGAATCTACATGTCACAAGGTGTGCGCAATAATTCCTTCACAATTACCCCAAGTCATAGGCAGAAAGAAAATAAGTGGGCCATCTACGCTTCCACAATAATGGATGACACGACGGCACACTCCAGGGACAGAAGCCATTTTCTCAAAAAGTGAAGTAAGCTTTCAGACATGAAAACTCGATTACAGAACGCGAGAAGTATGTCATTACTAAAAATACTCTAGAATTCCTTTCTAAGCACATCAGCACTGATTACCATGTTCCAGAAGCACTCTAACCACAGATACAAACTGTAAATAAGACAGCAGTGTAGGAAAGGGCACCCATTGGACAAAGGCTGATTTAAACTAAATCTTATCTGAAATACTCTAGGCAGCAGGGACAGACCACACACTCTGAATTCACCTACTCTAATAGAAATCCCATTCAAACTTTAGGAGAACTGAACCCCTAATCTCTTCCTGAAGATCAGCTGTATTTTGTGCCAGGTCAGAGTAACCCATAGAAAATTACGTCAAGACTGAATTTTCTAATTTAAACACTACAAAATTAGGCATTTAAAAAAAAAAAAAAAAAAAAACCTCCAAGGAACGAACAGGATACAGTTGAGGGGTGGCATAACTCATGGTTTTTTGTTTTTTTTTTTTTTAAGATTATTTATTTATTTATTTATTTTGTGTGTATGTGTGGCCAGCTCAGCCCACCAGGGGGCGGGGCTGGCTGGCATGTGGTGCTGGGGGATTGAACTGTGGTCTCTGTGTTTTGCTTAGCTCAGCTTGTTCTAAGTAGGTGCCTTAGACCACTGAGCCATCTCACCAGCCCCATAACTCATGTTGATATTCTTTAATCACAAAGGAAACTTTTAAATCCAGTGTCAGTATTACCACATTACAAACAAAATTTCCAAAGGCTTTTAACAAATTAAATATGATATATATAAATTTTCCCCTTTGTTGGTACTGGGACTCGAACTCAAGGCCTCATGATTGCTGACCAGGCACTGTGCCACTGAGCTAAACCTACAAAGTGTGCTTCAGTCAGGGCTCTGCAAAGAATAAGGCTGCGGCACATTCTCCACTACCAAATGATTGAGAGTGGCTTATCCTTGCCTGCCAGTGAACCTCACGTCCCTCTGGTGCAGTGTTAGTTGATTTCCCAGGGTCCAGCCTGTCCACACAGGTCCTGGACTTACAGCATTTTAGAGGAAGTATTTTGCAACAGGTGCTGAGGGAGGGAGCACACAGGCAAGAATGTCTTTCTCTTGGGAAACCAATATCTGAATACAGTAACTGCAGCCCTCTCGGCGTGAGCCTTCCTAGGCAACACACCACCGGGGTGTAATTCCACACTTACTTGTGTGGCTATTTGGTTCACGTCTCTCTCCTTGGCCAACACATAAGCTCCGTGAAAGTAGGAGCTGTTTCCACTTTTGGAAACTCATGGCCCACAGTTGGTGCACCCAGTACCCTACTGTGTAGTAGGTTCTTAAGAGATTTGCAAATCACTCAGACCACACTTTGCATAGCGAGACTGAGAGGGAAAAAAATGAAAAGCCTGATCTTTCACTATATTTAATTTTCATAAAGTTTTGACTTTGCAACTTCTAATGATCTCACTATTTCAACAGTGGATCAGATCAAAGGTTAAGAAATACAACTTAAAATAACAATATATGATTCCATGCTGCTTGGAATGGATTAAGGGCCTGACAACACCAAGTGTTGGATAGATGGAAGAGCAATGGGAACACCTACAACTTGTTGGCAAAACTGTAAACTGTGCAACGACTCTGAAAAACACTACAGCAGTTTATTCTTATCAAGTCAAACATGCACTTATTGTACAACCTGCTGATCCCATTCCTAGACCTTTCCTCTAAAACGCAGTGCTGCATCCACACAAAGACTTGTACAAGAATGTTCAGATCGGCTGTATTCATAATATCCCCCTAACTGGAAAGAATTCACAGCCCACCAACTGGCTCCTGGATAAACTCTTTGTGGTATGTCCATAAAATGGAATACCACTCAGCAACAAAAGAACTCGGTACTGGTTCACAATGTCACATTTTTGTGGGAGTGGTCACAGCCATAATCACAGCACTGGTTGCGGGGGAGGATGCTAAGGCAGAAGCTCCCTGAAAATTCAACACCAGCCTGGTCTACACGGTCAGCTGAAGGCCGGCGTGGAGTACATAGTGAGACCCTGCCTCGGTGACCCCACAAAACAGCACTTATTTATTTGGTACAGGCTCTCGCTATGCAGCTCAGACTCGTAGTGATCCCTCCTGCCTCAGCCTCCCCAGCTCTGGGAATGCCAGGTTTTGGTGGTCAGCACAGGCACCCAGGGTTCCAGGCCTGCACAGCATGCGGTACCAGGGACTGAACCCGGGTAGACCACTGAGCTATCTCCCCAGCCCCCAAACATTTTTTACTCTCAAAAACAATGTGCTGAGAAAACAAACCGAGACACAAAAGCATATCATTCTATGATTTTGTTAATATGTAATTCTAGAAAAGACAAAACCAATCTATAAAGAAGTTACATTTGTAGTTCCTGAAGGCTAAATGTAGGCTCCAGGGAACTTTTTTGTGATGAAAGTGACTCGCATGTGACTACAGTCATTTTTACAGGGGTGAATACCTAAAATTTAAAATATATTCTATGAGTACACTTAGTTATGTATAAATTACATACAGATTTTACAAAAACACATCAATTTAAAATTCTGAAAAAGCAAGCACCCTAACTAAGGATATAAATTGGCAACATTACTTCAAGTGCAAAGAATTCTTTTCTGCAGCTTCTGCACACAATTTAAAGGCTAAAGAAAACACGTTCAGGGGTGTAAAGATAGCCTGAAAGGGTGTCATGGACTAAAAGTAGGATAACAGAGTTATTAGTACAAAGGCACAGAACAATGACCCCAAAACACTGAATCAATAAAGCCCTGCAAACCCACAGTGAGCCACGGAGGGGGATTTGTGGGCCTCCACTAGAGTTAACTATTGCACTAAACTTTTTCTACAAAAACAACTCATTACGATTACATTTTAGGAACTATCGGCTAGCAAGAGAAAGTCGCCACTTACAATCGCCACTGAAATAACTTCAGCAAGAACCACCAGCGGGCATGCCTGTGGTATCAGAGCCACCCTAAGGCAGTCTGCTGAGTACAAAAGGAGAAGCACACCTTCGGTGGGGAGACCTCACCCCCTCACCTCAGCCACAGTTCAAAAACCAGTGACAAGATGGTGAGGTGTGGCAGTTGACCCAGGGCCCAGAACTGCCCAGCACTGCTGAAAGAAGCTTGACCCTGAACCAGTATCTAGATGTCACTTTCAGAGGACATAGGGATGAGCTGAAAAATACAAGAAAATATTCACCCAAGTTCAGGAGGTAGGCAAATCCCACATTATATAGGAATGTATGCATCGATTGGCAGTACCCGGGACTAAACCCTGGGTCTTCTTGCTAGGAATCTATCTTCCTGGCCCTTCTTCGTTTTTTCATTTTGAGACAGGGTCTCTCTGTGTCAAAAGTCGCTCGGGCTGGGCGGTTGGTCCTGCAGAGATGCTTCAAAGCTTAATTAAAAATGTCTGGGTCCCTATGAAGCCGTATTATACCCAAGTCTACCAGGAGATCTGGATAGGAATGGAGTTGATGAGCTTCATTGTTTATAAAATCAGAAGTGCAGATAAAAGAAGCAAAGCCTTAAAAGGTTCAAGTCCTGCGCCTGCTCACGGTCACCATTAACCAGCTCTCGGGTACCCACGAGATGAAGCCTCAGTCTGCCTGTAAATTTAAGCAAGCTGTGTTAGATGGGAGCACAGAATGTCACTGTACACCTCCATCAGCAGCGTTTACTCTGCGGCATGAATAAATGCACCTGTGAGGTGCACCACCCAAAAAAAAAAAAAAAAGTCGCTCGGGTGGGGCTTGAACTTGTGATCCTACTATCTCAGTCTTTTAGAGTGCTGGGATTACAGGCATGCCCCACCACACCCAGCTTCAGGGGGAAAAATGTTTTTAACTAATGTAATAAGAGGGATGGGAAGATTATACCAGACTAAACAGAATGAAAGGGATTTAAAAAAAAAAAAGTTATAGTGCCTATATCTTCACTGATCTTAGTTTTTAAGTAATAATCAGAAGTTATTAAAGACCATGGGAAGTTCTGTAGAAATCTGAATACAGACTAGAGAGGTGGCTTATGGAATTATTTCAACTTTTCTTCGGTGGAAAAGCTGTATCATGGTCACACAGAAGACCACTAATGCTGAAATTTTAGGGGTAAAGCGCCATCTTTCCAACTTTTCTGTATGTCAGTTTTTGCATAACGAAAAAAGGAGAAATGCAAACAAGCAGAAGGAACACAACCACGGCGTGGAAAGCTTTATCCTAGGCAGAACCAACCCCCCACCTATTATTCTATCTATCCTCCTGGGTGACGGGATGCCCTGTCCTCAATACACCACCATGCCGTTCCACCCACTCAAGTCCTAACCCCCAGGATCTCAAAACGTGACTGTGGTCCTTTATTTAGAAATAAAGTCTTACAGAGATAATTAAAATGAGACCATTCGTGTAGGTCCTGATCCAATCCGATCTTGCCCTTATGAGAGGTCACTTGGGACACAGAGGGAAGGCCGCGTGCAGACGCCAGGAGAACGAAGGCAAGGAAGAGAGGTCTGGAAGAAACCAGCCTTGGCAGGTGGCTCTCCGACTTCCAGCCTTCAGGTTTGTGCGTCAGTACATTTGCAAGTTAAAATCCCCGCTACTGTGCCCCCCGCCAACTGATATAACAGAAATGATTTCCTGGAGAAAGTGGAAGACTAGACCCCAAACACAAACGTTGGTAGAGGCTCTGCTCCCTCGCGCACGTGCGCGTGATCCACCCATCGACAAGGAAACCCCAGGGTGGCGCATGCGTGCAGGGTGTGGGACCCGAGAGAGCCACCGAGCCACCCCGAATGACTTCCCGTCTGCGGCATCAGCTGGGAACACCCAGACTTGCTGGAATTGCAGGCTCGCTCGCCCATGCACCCACAGGACCGCTTGTCTCCGAGCCAGCCACGTCTGGGGACATTCCTGACAGCCTTGGCGGCATCCTGGGAGAGACACTTAAAACACACAAATCCGCCTGCTGCATGTGATCAGACTTTAGATTTTTTTACAGCTGAGCTGAAAGGTTTCAAATATATTAAAGTCATTTCTCCTTAAAATAAAAAATAAAAAAAAATACTCATGCTTATCATCATGAGAGGGGACACTTTATTTCTTTAATACCTTTTCTACTTTCTTAGACTGAAAGAAAAATGCAAGTAAAATTGGTAAGAAAGGCAAAGAAAGTACGATCTCATCAGGCGTCTTTACTCATATGGTCTGAATCACATCCTAGTTATGGGAACAGCGAGCAGTTCCACAGTCTCAGCGTGAGTGCTGGGCGGGTCTCAGCAAGTTCCCAAAGCTGGGCATGGGGGGCACACGCCTGTAATCCCAGCACTTGCCAGGCTGAGGCAGGAGGTTTGTTGTGAGTTTGAGTCCAGCCTGGGCTACAAGGGACCCAACCTTGGCAGGAAGGAGCTTATCCAAGTGCACACAGCTGCTGGTCTGGCCCAGCAGAGAAGAATGACCATTCCAGGGCGCTATAAACTACTGAGTTTATTTTAAAAAAAAGGAAATTTCCCACAACAAGCTTAATTGAAATACAGAAGAAACTTTCCCCCACATCACTGCCTTCATCCTTTGTGGACCCCTAAGGCCTCTCTCTGGAGCCTTATCCCTGCTACATCCTATTTTTCTGCACACCAAGCTCACTAGGAGTTAGACCTTCAATCTCCCCCAAAGCTCGCGTATCAAAGGCTTAGTCCTCAGAGTGTCACCTTTACTAGATAATGGAAACCTTTCAAGGTTGGTTCTTGGGGTGGGGGACACAGAAGGTTGGGTCACTGGCAATGTGGGACCCTAGAAGGGCGCTGTGGGATGCTGCTCCCTTCCTCTCTGTCAATTTCACTTTCTGGCTGTAAGGTAGAGCATCTGGCTCTGCTAGGTACTCCAGCCAGAATCGCTACAGCCCCAAAGCACAGAGCTGACCATGGACTAAAGACTCCAAATCCATGAGCCACAATGAACCTTTCCTCTTTCTACATAAGGTGATTAGCTCAGGTTTATTTTATTATAGTGACGGAAAGCTGACTCATAAGTCTCAGCTCTTTACCATGTTAAAGTCAAAAGGCAGCCAACCTTCCAACTTCCTAAGGACAACATTCAGGTGGAGCCCTGTGGTGACAGTACTGCCCAGTGGACTCACAAACTTGTCCTCCTGTGAGGGGGATTTGAATTTCTCTGCTTCTGAATCCTGCCCCATGAGCAGGTAGTCACCTGCTCCTCACTGGGTTCGCTGAGGCTACATACCCAGATGTCACCCTTCTCTAAAAAAATGGTACTGAGAGCATCATCAACCCGATGGCCCACAAGCAGGGCCCTGATGGCTTTCAGAGTTGTCACTGCATCACTTGCCCATGAGAACTCGAGGTAAAATCAGCCCTGAGATGGCCAGAGCTCTACATGCCAAACTGCATCAAACTCAACAAGAGCAAAGCTGCCTTCTAAGAGAGTCCATGCAAAGGTAGCTGACCAGCCGTTATCAGATACCGCTGATGAACAGCAGTAAGTCTCTACTGTGGACTGTTCCCATGATTCCTGAGGCAACTCATAGAATGATTACACTTCCACCTTCCTGAGAGTACAATCACACGGACAACTGATGTGTTTTGAATTTCACAAAGCGCTTCCAACAACACCAGATGACATGACCATTACAGCCCTCGCCATCTATCTTCACCACTGCCCATACCCATGAAGCACACGGCCAAGTTCAGCAGCCCACCTGAGTCCAGGAACGGCCTTGAGAGGTGCGCTTGAGCGCATGCAATGTCAACACTGGCCAGCCCTGCACTGACCCTCTCAACTCCTCAAGCTCTGCCTGTTATCTCTGCAGCCCACACACCCCTTGACTAGCAGGCATTCTCTCTAGGTGACCCTCAGGGCCTTGAGTTCACCATGACCAGATCACCACCCAGCGCCTCCTCCAAGTGAATCATCCCTTTGCTCCCTACCATTCTCCCCTCCTGCTTCCCACCACGCATGTGTTCCCAGGCCCCTCCCCTCCCCTCTGAGCAGACTCACACTCCTCCTACCACCACCCAACACCCATCCAAGTGTATGGCATCAATCTCCATGACAGTAGGTCTGATGCTGCCTGCCCCTTTCTACTGCTGCACCAGTCCAACCAGCCCTTACAGTACCTTCCTGGACTCTACCATGTCACCTCCCCTTTCCTGATGCCCCAATCATCACTGCCACCACCTTCTGCTCCTTGCACAATCCAAGCCTTCAACAGGTACATGAAGCACCCTAACTCCTAGGTATAGAAGTCAAGCCCCTCACCACACAGCAACTTCCCATCTTTCCAACCTTATCTCATGCCAGCCCCTTCCCCGGCGCCCACGTTCTACATTCCAGCAGGTTCCCCTCCAAACACATCTGTGTCCATCAGCATCTGCTCAAGTGTGCCACCACGCCTGAACTCAGTCACAGACTCAGTATGCCCTAGGGCGGGGCCTGTGCGGCATGTGGTGCCAGGGATCAAACACCAGCCCCTGCACTTGCCTAAGCAGGCACTTAGTCCGCTGAGCTACCTCGCCGGCCCTGACAAGTGGACTTTGGACACAAAGGATCTTGATTCAGATTCTGCTCTGCTGCTTCTTGGCTGTGGCCTGGGACAAGCAACCTCCCTGTCTCTTTGAGCATTCATTTCCTTGTGTATAAAAGGGAATCAGTAACCACCTACTCTGTAGAGTGTTCAGATCAGTAAAGCCCATGAAAAATACCTAACAGAAGGGCTGGGATTTGAGGCCAAGAAAATGTGGGCAGATCTTTGGAGGTCACCTTCACCAAGATACATAAAAGACAGGGAGGAGAATCATCACCAGGAGGAACGGTGCCCTGTTGAATCCAGAGCAGGAGAAACAGGGGGCACACTAGATGGTAGCCCCTGTCCAACACCCTTGCCTCAACACCCTATTGCTTGGAACACTTGAATAGTTTTGTATATTTTTTTCTTTCTTTGTCTTTTTTGGCTACAGTCAGTACCATCTGTGAATTACACCGCAGAGGCCAGGTTCTCAATAATCTGAGCTAGACCTTAGGGATCCTGAACTAAACATATGTACCACAAAAACATAAAGTAGGTGATATGCTTTCACCTACTAAGTGGAAAAAAGAGGCCTTTTATCAAAGTCTAAATGTTTATGTACAGAGAAATGTCAGGTCCTTTCTACGACATGTGACATGCAAAGACAAACAGCCATGAGGAGCAACATGCTAGCATTTGAGAGCGCACACACAGTGTGTGATTTTTAAATAAAAATTTGCCGTAAGTGTGTTAATTTCGTAGGGCTTCCATAATAGGTAACTACAAACTTAGAAGCTTAAAATAACACAGGCTGGAAATCAGAAAGCAAGGAGCCGGCGGGGCCACGCTCCCTCACAAGGTTCTCACACCTCTTCCTAGCTCCTTGGAGCCGCCCAAGATCCATGGCATTCCCTAGCAGTGGCTGTGTCACGTGGCTGTGCATCTTGGCCTCTATGGTCACATGGCCTTCTGCCTGTATCTGTGCTTCTGCTCCTCTTTTTGGAAAGACACGAGTCCCTGGATGGAGGGCCCAGTTCAGCACCACACGACTTCACCTGAGCTATTCATAACTGCAAAGACGGTATGTGGAAATAAGGGCATATTCTCAGCATCCAAGTGGATATGCACTAGGGAGAATGGAAGAGTTCTTCAGGCCACTACAGTGATGACTGAAGAAAATCAGAGAAATTTCCACAATCATTAGAACGACAAGCGCCTTCAAGGCAATCTTCACAGTTGTTAAACACACATCTTCTCTGACACCAACACCAACAGACAGGTGGTGGCTTCCAAGTGCCACCAGCAATGGTGGGTGAGGGACATGGAACAGTGACTCGATGATGAATTCTCTCTCTCTCACCTCCAAAAAGCTCACTTGGCAGAAGAGGAAACACCTGTGAAATGCTCAAGCTGTATTTCTACTTAGTGGAAGGCTCAGGACCGGACTTTAGAGCTCCTGTCCCAAACCCAACACCCAGCTCTGCCACAGATACAATGAGATGTTTCATTTCCTGTGTGACAGATCTGCTATGGATTGTGGGCAGACACTAAAAAACAGCGGAGGCCTTTCACACACAACTTGGTTTCACCAACTGGAAAACCATTAGTTCCATGCCTACCAACAAACCAGAAGTGAGCTCTACTCATATTGAGGCCAGCTGCAACAGGAAGAAACAGAAAGAATGAAAAGAGACCAAGACAAACCCAGGCTACGGCTCCATTGGTAAGGACCCAGCCCAACATTGGTGGGAATGTTATGGAAGACTTCTAGAAGAAGGGAGTGTTATCAAAGTCTAAAGGAATAGAAAGAGTAAGGTCATGACTATCACTTCCTGAATTATAGTCAAGGTAACACACCAGCTGTAAAGTATACGTACAGCTTCAAGTTCTGTGGAGAAATGGCCCTGCAATAAATTCTTTCTACAAACTGGTAAATGAGGATGTCCTCTGTCCGGAGCTGGGATTTTACCAGGGAAGCAGAATTATATAACCTGCAGAGTTTCTATTTTTGCCTTGGCTGTCAGAGTAGTTAATTTCAAAGAATAGATTAGTTTAGGAAGTTGGAATATTTGTTTTCTCCCTCTCTACAGGTTTTGTCTACTTTCAATTTTCACTTTAGCAGTCTGTTTGCAACACATAAGTCTTGCGACAACCCTTATTAAAAGGAGATGGGCTGTACATTACAAACACATTAGTAAGAAATATTGGCCAATGTTTACATACAGGGCCCTGGAAATCTACAAGCTTTAACTCTATCATCTTGAACTTCAGTTAGCTTGCTCACAGCTATTTATTTTCCCGAAAGCCCAAATCCATCAACTTCTGAGAAAAAAAGGTGGTCTAAAACAATTACTAGTAAAACTGAGTCCAAGACAAAGAAAAAATTTCTCTCTGAAAACAAAGCTGGGCAGGGGTGGGGGCAGAAACATTTCCCTGGTCTCTTAAATTTAGCTCCAAGAGGGAGGAGAAAGCCAACAAGAGTAGGCTGCTTATTCAGGTACAAGCCAGCTTTACTCACTGAGAGAGAGAGGAAGGGAAGGAGAGGCAGCGACTCTCAGAGGGTTTAATATCCAGCGACAGCAAGTTGGAGCCTCCTTTGCTTTCCTTAGCTTGGCAAGGCCCCCCAACAGGCTCAAGGTGGGAACCCTCACTGCTGGCACCCACGAAGCAGGGGAGTGTGGGAGAAAACTCACGTTCTTGACCCATCCTTAGGTGATTTAGGTGTCTGGAGGTGTCTGGGCCTGCAAAATGTCACTGTGGATAACATATAAGGTAAGAAACCGCCTCTGACATCACAAAGTACATCCAGCACCGCACACCTCCAGGAAGTGCCTGTTCTCAAGGGCCACACTATGAAGTCATGCTTCTAGTCCAGACACTGCTAGACTCCGGGGACCTCAACACTGTACTCAACCAACCTCCCTCCCGAAGTGGTTATCAGAACCAAAAGATTCGACATGTAAGATTAAGTGAGATCCTGTCCAACACACTGTCAGTGCCCTGGTAACTTCAGCTCGACAAACTGTTACCTAATTACAGCAAAAGTTCAGCACACTGTGTTAGTCAGCTCAGGCGACTGTAAAGAAATGCCACAGATTGGGTGGCTTACGAGGGACGTCTTTTTCTCCCAGTCAGAGTCTACACGATCCAAGATCAAGGCGCTGGCAGATTTGGCTCCTGACAGGGATTCTTTTCCTGGCACCAGGACAGCAACCTTCTCGCTGCGTGCTTCTGTGGCCTTTCCTGGAGTGTGTGTGCAGGGCAGGGAGAATCTGCTCTCACCACCCTTATATAAGCAAAAAGGCCCCCCTCCCTCTAAGGCCACCAACCCAATCTGATGAGGGCCCCAGCCTATGGCCCCACTTAACCTTCATTCTAAAAGCTCCATCTTCAGCTATGGTCGCCCTGGAGAAGATGGCCGAGCACATAAATCTGAGAGAGTTACATTTCTGAGGGACACTACGACAAAGGAAACAACATCAGTATGACATTTACTGAGCGTACTATCACCCAGGAATTGTACTAGTTCACTTAAGCCTTAAACAATCAGGTGAGTTATTCTTATTCACGCATCTGTGATTTGAGGATAATCCTTAACGGCGATGAATGTGCTCAAGGACAGACACACAGCTAGCAAGTGGTGACACAAAGATTCAGACCTTGGTCTGTGACTCCAGCCTCCACGCTCCTAAACGTCATCTGCACTGCTCCTTATTCCATTACCGGCAGTCAGACTTTATGGTAAAGTGTATTATAAACTGCATGACAGACTATAAATGCCAAGGGCTGGAGAGAGATTAATAAAATCAGAAGCAGATTAGATTAAGGAGATGGGCTCTAAATGGAGCCCTTAGGAAAGAGCAGGCTGGGGGCCTGTGGCTTACAGAAAGGGAAGGGGCCCAGTAAAGGCAGCAGAAAGAGGGGACGCCGCAAGGTGGCTTCGGCAGCACAGGGCAGGCAGGGCACGCCTGCACATGGGAGCAGGCACTCCTGAAGCAGCAGCCTGAAACAACACAGACTAGGGTAACAGCAGGCCTGAAGAGGCTGGGAAGTCAGGGAGGGCAGGGACCCACTTCTCTGGCTAGCAGAACCAGCGGGAAGGTTGGACAGCAGGTACAGCCATGACAGCGTCCAAAGACAGGAGGTGAAGCCCGAGGAGGGCAGGGAAGGCTGCCCTGCTCACTTCAGAATAGAGGGACAGGGCAGCCACACGCCACACGTAGGGCCAGAAGCTGGGGCTGGGCATGGCTGGAACCTTCCGGATTCACACCCAGAAGGCCAGGAGAACGAGAGTGCCACACGCTTACCAGGCAGAACTTCGGAGGCCAGCCCCCCACTCCCACCCTGCTCCAGGGTGAGGCACTGTCCTCCAATCTGGGAGAGAATAAGCAGGAAGCCTGGATTTAGAGCAGAAAGATGGCAAGAAAAGGCACAAACACAGCTGGTGGAGAGCCTCTCCGAGGCACAGCAGGCAGGCTGTAGGGGTGGCACACTCCCATAATCCCTGCACGCTGGAGGCTAAGACACAAGCTGGATAACAGGTTCCAGCTCAGCAAGAGTGATTCAGGTAGACCTGTCTCAAAGAAAGAAAAAAAGGAAAAGAAAAGAAAAGAAAAGAAAAGAAAAGAAAAGAAAAGAAAAGAAAAGAAAAGAAAAGACAGACACAGTTGGTCAACAAACAAAAAAGAGCTGGGGATACAGCTCAGTGCAAAAGCCCTAAGTGCAAGCCCCAGTACTGGGGATGCAGGCAGGGAGGAGGAGATGTCTCAGGGGCCAACTGTGAAGGAGGGAGGACAGACGCAATGACAGGATGGACCCCAGACACAGCGCAGGAGACACAGCTGTCAACAGTGCTGGCGGAGCCCTGACCACACACAGTGCCGGGCCACCAAGTGGTGTCCATCAGTGGATCCTAGAGAAATGGGAGGTCCAAAGTCATGAAGGCCAGACAGAAAATCATGAGAAACTGGAACACTGGACGCTCTGGGGGAAGAAGCAAGGTGAGGTGGGAAGGACAGGCGCTGAGGAGCCGACGGTCTGCCTTTCTGAAATGCAAACACTGAAGCGGGGACTCCAGCAGGCAGAACGGCGGTCCAGGGGGAAACACAGAATATCCATTTGGGATTTCAGAGCAACCCTTCCCCTCCCCCTGTCCTGCTTTCCTGAAATGCGCAAATGTCAAAGACCTGTGTAAAGGAGTAGCCCTGTTTCAAAGCCTTCAACCATCAACAGCAAACACACAAAAGGAAGACTATAAATCTCCAAACATCCTCAACCTTATCACAACACTTCCCCAGCAAGTCAGATGTGCTCTTTCATCTTGTTCTTTCCTTCACACCCAAGGACTTCCACAAGCACCCCACCAAGAAGAAAGACGCCTTCTTACACCATTTCCATCCCTTCCCCAACTGATGTGTGTAGATCGATGCTTTCTTTAATAACTCTTACTATTAACCTTTCTTTTGTCATTTTCATTTTGCTAAAACAGGGGCAAAGTACATAAACAATTTAAATGGTTACACAAATAAAACATACACAGATGGAAACAGCGTTCAAAATTATCTATTGGTTGGTCTGGACCATGGCAGAAGAGCCAAGCATATACATTTGTCGATTATACACACACAGCCAACTCTGCCCTACAAATAGTGGCCAGGAGGCATCGGTGGGTCATCACAGCAAACCCACCACAAAGGATGCACAACAATGACACAAGCTGGTCGTGGACCTCTAACTTTGGTTTCCAGCAGAGGGCTGGGCACAAGGAATACTGATGGCCTTCCCAACTGCACAGCTGTATGAAATAAAGACCTCTGCTTAATTGTGTAAACCCTAAAAAACCCCTGCAGGGGGAATGTTTTTGGCCATGTACTTCAATAGTGAGATGGCTAGATGTTTTCTTAAGTAAAGAAAACTGTTACTTTAAGAAAATGATAAAGCAGCAAAATCCACTAATATATTTTTCAATCAGGAGACTATGTTCAGGGATTTTCTCTAAGCTGCTTTTTTTCTTAAAAAAAAGAAAAAAAAAAGAAAGGAAATCCCAACACACAGAGCAGACAATTTGCTTTTTCTTCAAACTGACAAGCAGTATCATTTTGTATTGGATACTGGAGAATTCTTATTATTGAATGTGCCTTTATTGGAGGGGGGAGCCTAGCAAAATAAAATATCAGGTGTTAAAGAAAATAAAAATGGCCCAAGGAAGCTCCAAAGTAATTGAATCCACTTGTACAACCAAAATCTCCAGGAACCCTGTGAGCTTTGAGCCTCCCCTGCTGCAGCCCTGAGCAGCTGCACTAAAAAACTCCTTACAAATCTGAGCCCCCCAGCCCTGTTTAGGGGTGGGGACACCTCCCCAAAGCCAAGGCCAGACTTCCATTGACTTTAGTTCCTCTCAAAAGCTCCAATACTCACTACTTAATGAAAGTCACTGAAGAAAAGGAACACCAAGTTCAGAACAGATGAGCTTGAGACAGTGTAAGGAGACAATATTTCCAGAAGGTTCTCTCTCCAGCCTCTGGGATTAACCGTGCATCTAGAAGGCCTGTGTATCGGCAGCTATATTTACTTTCTTCTTTCTTTTTGAGATAGTGTTTCACTCTATTGTTCAGGCTGGCCTTGAGCTCACCATGTAGCCCCAGACTGGCCTCAAACTCAATACAGCAATCTTCCTGCTTCAGCCTCATAAGCCCTGGAATTACAGGTCTGCGCCACTGTACCTGGCTGTATTTATTTAGTCTCCAGGGGCCAACTGTGGAGGGTAAAACTCAGGGACAGAGGATCACCTTGAGCCCAAAGCCCATTACCAGCCCCCAGCCAACCTTGGCTTTTAAAGAGCAGGGAGCAAGTCTCACTTCTCAAAAAGCAGCCTGGGTTAAAGGACACAACTGCCTCTAGATAGAAAGGACATGTTATTACATCAGAGAATGGAAGACACTCCACAAAAGTGCCTTCAGATGCTTAGTAAAACTGAAGTCATGCAAACACTGAGTCATCGCGAACAAAGCAGCCAATACATGAATAATTGCAAAGGGATCCATCCATCTAGTCACTCTGCTTCCGTATCAAGAACTCATCTGCCTTGGGTATTCATGGCTGTATAAACTGGGTCTTGTGATCTCAGGTTCCATCTAAAGAGGTCTGCCTGAAGAGCATGCAACCCAGTGGAGGAGAGCCACCCCCACCCTCGGGCCAAGGTTGAGAGAGGGTCTAAGTAAGAGACGCTGGACACAACTGCACCAGGTAGTACCAAGTCAAGCCGACATCCGAGTAGCAAGAACCACCTCCCAGGGCTGGGGCAGGGAGCTCCTTCTTGGGCAAGCAGGGCACGGGCCAGAAACGGGGGAACAGGCAACAGGACAGTCCTACAAAGGGGGAAACCTGTGCTAAGAGGCTGAGAAAAGGACCAGGCTACACCTATAAACAACCCGAAGAGGAAGTAAAAAGTGGGAGCTGAGAAAGTCCAGGATGTGAAGAAGGCCACCTTCCCAAGCATACATAAGACTGATGTAAGAGTAGCTAAATCTGTGTTATGTAGTACTAGGGATCGAACCCAGGGCCTTTGCACTGACCCCTCCCCACGTGCTGAGCTGTGTTTTGTTTGCCTTTGGGGAAACAAGGCCTCACTAAGTCACAAAGTTGCAGAGTCAGCAAACTTGCGATGCTCCTGCCTCAGCTTCCTAGAGCACTGGGATTAGCGATGGCCCACAGCCGCCTTCTTTCCCTTGAATGCCAATGCAGTCAGGTTTCAAACATATTCAATGAGCGGACCACGGTTAGGAGTGAGACGTGTGAAGCACAGGAGACAGACCTGAGTGGCAGACCCCGAACTATCACCAGCTCCCCCTGGGCGGCTGCAAACACCCTCAAAGCCGCAGTGCCTGCTCTGGGCAAGGACGCTGGTCATCTCCTCACACCGCACCACCTTTCTCCCCTGCAGTCCTAAAGTCTCTCAGTGGGGATAGAAATTCATTGCTGTTCTTTGTTTGCTATCTCTGTTTCCCAAGGCTGCTACATCAGAATGCCACACGAAGTGGGCAGCCGCAAAGAACAGACATTTATTTCCTTACAGACTGAAGGGCCCGAAATCTAAAATCCAGGTGTCTGCCCCCACCTTGCTGCGCCATTCTCCCCCCACTAGTCTGTGTCTGTGCCTCTTCTCTGTAAAGACATGATTTCATTAGATTAAAGACCATCCTAATCCAGTATGACATCATTTTAAACTTGATTGCTTCTTCAAAGACCCTACTTCCAAATAAGGTCACATTCTCAGGTACCAGAGATTAGAATGTCAACATATCTTTCAGAGGGGCTCAACTCAGCCGGCAGCTCTTGCTTAGGCAGATAAATACAAGGCACCAGGAAAAATCCAACAACAAGGTCATGTGACTAAGCTGTCATTTCCCCCCCCCCCTTTTTTTTTTTGGTCTCTTTTGAGACTGAGTTTCACTATGCAGTTCAGGCTGGCCTTGAGCTCACTTTGTAGGCCAGGCTGGTCTCGAACTCACAGTGAGCTTCCTGCCTCAACCTCTCCTGAGTGTCAGGATGGCAGGAGCACACCACATGCTGGTCTAAGCTGCTGTTTCTGAACGGATTATTTGAGAACCTTCATGACGGTTCCCAGAATATGAGGGCAAGCGTTGTCCTCAATCTGCCACAGCCGGGTCATAAGCAGAGGTCCCCAACAAACCATCACACCTCAGCACCAGGATCAACAAATGACACAAAATAAGCCAACCATTTTACACGGGGGGGGGAAAAGAGCAGCCAGGATTGCATTTCATCAAATTCAACCACTGCTAACAAAATAACCATCTGGCGATAAATCACACCTGCAGAGCCCGTGAGCTTGTCCCGAATGAGGCAGAAAAGAGGCAGTGACAGCCACCGAGGGACAAGCGTGGAGGGGAGAGGGCCCAGGGATATGACCTGTACAGGGCAGGAGCTAGGGGAGGAAAGAAAAAGGAAATCACAGGAAGCGCAATGCCCATACCTCACTGAGGTGCTCCGAGCTCTGTGATAACCAGGACTGCCTCACCATGAGATGCGCAGACAGGAGGGGAAGGCACTAGTCCTCCGGGACGGTCCCGCCCTGAGACGTCTGGTCAGATGCACACCTGGCTAAGCAGGCCAGCCGAGCCTTGTTCCACTGTCTTCCACCTCACAGGGCGAGCCTGGGCTAGATGTCCCAGGGCTCTCCCAGCCCTGGGGACAAATCCAGGCCCCTTGAGGTGGCATTCAAGACCCCACAGCCCAACCCCGCCTACTTTCAGACATCTGTTTCCCTCTCTAGACCACAGGAACCCACTGTCTGGAGAGAAGCAAAAATAACGATGTCTCAGATCTCGGCTCAGTAGCTGGTCATATCATCTCAGCAAGTCAGTGAGCAGCTCTGAGCCTCAGTTTCCCCTTCTGCAAAAAGTATACAATATCTACCTTACAGCTAGTGCAAAGACTAAAGACCATGGACACAAATGTCCTGTACAACTCCAGCAGGAGCCTACCGCAGGCCGTGTGAATATGTCACACTTGGTATCCTCTCATAGGTATTGCCACCTCTGGGTCCAAGCCAGCTCTGATGACCTAAAGAACTTTCTCTTTCCCCATCATCACCAGCCCCAGCTGAAGCCATTGTTAGCTAAAGAACTGTGTTCCCTCGAGGATTCCTCTTGTACCTTGTGGCTTTCTCGTCTGGAGCCCCAACCTATGGAATTCTGACCACTGGCCAATCCCTTGGAAAATGATACTTGGTAGCCTTCCTAGACTATTTTAATTTTCACCTGGCCTCCTCCACCAGACTTCTGTAATCTTCTTGTATTCCTAGTCCCCACCCGTGAGCATTTTTTCTCATTTTGAAAATATCGGTATGATGCCACGGGCTCCTACGCGACACTTAGCAACAATTATTACCCAACCTCCTGATTTTGAAAACTAAGACAAGATGTGCTGGATAGCTGAGATTTATTCCTGTCCAGATCGAGGGCTACAGTTCATAATTTCTGGCAATCATGCAACCCTGTGATTATGAGCAATTTGAGGGCAGCTGACAGGAACAAGTAGCCACCAAAGAAAAGCTTTACTTGTTTGGGAACTGGTGCCCCAGATCTAAGGGAATGAATGAAGGAGAGATGAAGCCACCGCGGACAATGTAAACACGCACAGCAGCTCAGGATAGTCCCAACGTTCTCTGGCGTGCTCAGTCCCATCCCTATTGAGATAGTCTACGGTGTTCACTGCGACAAGAAGGCACCAAGTCCTCAAAAGTTCCTGATTATTTTTATTTTCAGTAGTAAAATGATTTCAAAAAGATCAAAGACTCCACAGAAGTGCTATATGATAGTATGTTTCAAGCCCAGCCCAGCTCTACCCTGATGAAGGGGTGTTGAAAGTAGGGGGCAGCAGGCAGCCTCTGTTTTACCCACAGTTGAACAAACGACCCAGGAAGAGCATGAGTCTGTGTCTGCTATGATGACAAGAACACTGTATAGATGTGACTGTGTGGACAGCTGGACACTGGGGCAGGTGGGGGGTCACATTCTCACAGGAGTTGGCAATGACATTCTAGCTCAGCAAGTCACTGGTGGAAGGGGCAGAATCAAGAGCCACATGGACAGAGAGCTAGGCACAAAGAGGAATGTGCACCGGTCCCCAGCCAAGGCAAGGATGAGCACACACGTGGCCACAGAGGGGCAGAGGGGCCACTCCATGCACCTCTGACCGGGGACTATGCTCTATTGCTTTTTGTCCCTGGTCGGCTACATAATTATTATGTCTCTGCGACAAGCATTCTTTTACTGAAGGCAACTGAGGTGGCTTTTTCTTGCAACCAAAGACGCTCTGATCACAGGTCTCTCCATTAAGCTAAACTAAAAACATTCCTCCAGGAGATCCTTCTTATAATCTATTTCAACTGACAGCAACTACTTTGGTCTGATTTATTACCACTCCAAGCCTGGCCTCTGCAAGAGGAGGGGCTGCAATCTCTTTCAGGGCTGGACTGATTTTACACCAGCAGGGCCAGCGTGTGCAGCCCCACCCGACACATCTAGTCTAGTTTGGTCAGCTTATCCATTCCCAGAAAGCGAGGAAGCTACCACATCAGTAACTCCGTTGCTAAGGCAACTGCTTACTTTCCATATCAACTGCAAACTCGTTGCTATGGAGACACATATACAAGAAAAATTTCTCTCTCCAGCCAGGGACCAGATGGCAGGGAACTCACAGAAGTCCTGGGGTAGGGGGCTTTATTAAATGGGATGTTTACTGGGTGGATTTCTCTTGTCTTTTCAGAGATGCAACAGCCCACAACACGTTTAAAAACTGCATTCTCGTGACAAAAATCAAAAAACTCAAAGAAATACGATAAAGGTTTGACTTCGCCTCCTTTTTGACTGAGAGGTAATCCAGAAATCCCCTTTTAGTTTCCACCATCTATGCGCTGTGTCCCAGATTCATAACTCCACCCCAACTTCCTATTGAGCTAAAATCTCACATACCAAACTCTCTACCTGATGGCTCCATTTAGATCTTCAAAACCTACCTCGAATTCAACATGGTTAAAAGAGAATTTTGCTGTAACCTCCAATCTCTCTCCCAACCCAAATGTGCACATTCACCTTTGTCTGACCCTTGTCCTGAATGAGGCCGTAGAATTTCCTTTACCTCTTTCCTGCACCATGAGAGAAAGTCTCAAGAAAAGATATTCCTCCCTGGCGCCTGCACCCCACCTCCACCCTGTGGGTGGCTCCCTGTCACCAGCTAGCCCCAGAACCACTCGCAACAGCACCTGCACTCCACAGATGCGAATGGAGCATGAATGGACCACTGTTAGAATGGCTGAGGCTGCTGCTTTTGCGAGGGCAGAGTTTATATTTTGACTCTGCAAACTGTTCAGTCCTTCCTTTAAATGACTCCATCGAAGGGAGACGTGGAGGAACCTGGTGTTTGATGAAGGCTCCAGGGAGCGCTTAAGGTGACTCTGTGCCACAGTTCTGGACTTTGACTCCCAGACATTCCCAACTGTTTTTCCTCCCACTCTATCCACAATCTCGGTCAGCAGTCACATGACTTGGCCTTTCCTTTTTTAAAAGAAAAAGAAAAAAAGAAAAAGCACATGCAAATGTTCTGCTAGCTGGGTGTTTTCTAATGCTGTTAGTTAAGTCATTTATTAGTCCTGCCCCTAAAGAAGGGCTCGCACAGCCTTCTAGGAGGCACTGCATGGAGCTCCAAAAAGAAGGAAGCACAGAACTTGACCGGGGCCCCCAGGGGACCACACACTCACACCCCAAGTGAGCAGGCAAAGGGGAGAAGCAAGGGCTCCTGAAGGGCCTCCCCCTGGCAGCGGCGCCTCTCTCTGCCTGTAGTTACTGCCTCCTGCTGGGTTCATACACGAAGGTACTCAAACATTCAAAAATCAAAGACTTCATTCTGTTCTCAGAACTGCCCGCAGTCTTACCTAGCAAGCCATCAAGTTATTAGAAAAGGACTTTAGACGTTACTATCTTCAACCATGTATTTTCTTGCTTTTCTTCTTATCATACATGGCACAGGCTACATCTTTACCTCTGTCAAAGTACTGCTTTTGAAAATACTAAATGCAATTTAACCAGTGTACTGAGAAGCAAAATATTGGTTAACTGAAATGCTTAAAATAAAAAAGAGTCAATGTCTCTGCTATCTAAGTTACCAGTGCAATGTAAAGTTTTCCACTTAGAATCCTCCTCTTCCAACAAGTTCCCATTCTATTTAGGCAAACTAGTCACCACCTCTGTCCCCTCCTTTGCTCTAACACTTCCAACACAACCTTTGGATCCAGCCAAGCTGGTTTCCTAAGTATCTAGAACTTTGTAGCAGAAAACCCCACGCTTACTTAATAACAACCAGCCTTTTAATTAGGGTTGCAACAGTCGCACCAAAAAGACTACAGTTCCCAGCCTTCCTTGCACCTAAAAGAGATCATATGACCAGTTTCTTGCCAAAGAAATGAAAACAGTGTAATGCTGGGTTTCTGGGAAAGATCCTCACAATTCTTAACTCTGCAGGACTCCCACTCCTCCACCCCCACATCTGCATTTCCCCTAAATGCCCCTTCCTGAAAGGAGTATGTGCTGCTTGAGTACATGCTGCTTGATGCCACCTGAGCCTTGAGAAGAATGAGAACGGGAACCAGCAATGGACGAAAAACAGCAAAGCAAACAGAGAAATGTGGATCTCCGTCCAGTCCCTCCAGATTTATTCACGTGATGGAGCAATACGTGTCTATCTCGTTTCAACTGTTCTAGTTTGGATTTTCTATGGTAAACAAGCAATCCTTGTCTCAACTCATCCATTCTATTTTTTTTTCTTTTTCCTTTTGTTTTTCTGAGACCAGGTCTCACTATACAGTGCAGAATAGCCTTAAGCTCACTATGTAGCCTAGCCTGGCCTCAAACTCACGGCGACCCTTCAGCCTCCGCCGCCCACATGCTGGGATTACAGGCGTATACCTCCATGGCCAGCTCAACTCACCCATTTGTGAAGGTCTCATGCTCATTCCCACACCTGAAGGATGTTTTGCTAATGTATTCAACTGTTTTCCTCTGTAAGGAAAACGCAAACCTTCCTATCATTATGTTCCATCTCAGCTCCAAATGCCTCCATGTGGGAAAGAGACACTTCTCTCACTACCTTTGCATGATACCACACGCTCACTGACTAAGGACACTGCCAGTACTTATCACGGCTTACTCTTTTTTAATCCTCTGTTACGCTGTTTCCTTGGAACATAAGCACCTAAGGCAAGAATCAAATCTCACTTCAACATCACCAATAATTCTGCTGAAGGAGCTAATAAAAGGGGACCTCTGAAATCCCCAAAATGACAGCCAAAAAGATACTGAGGGCCTGGTAACACAAAGGCAGAAGCAGCAAAAAAACATGGCTATTGTCTGAAGACTTCAGTCCAGTGTAGAAGCAAGTATGGCCAAGAAATAAAGCCTTACAGGGTCTACATAGTCACTGAGCTAAGGAACAAATAAGGCAAAATGACAAAACCAAAACAAAAGGCCTTCCCAATAACTGAAGCAGCATCAAACATTCTGTTAGCCTTTTAAATATATGTACTTCTAGACAGGTTTAGTAGCATATTTCCGTAATACCAGTACTTAGGATGTCGAGGCAGGAGGATCAGGAGTTGGAACCTAACCTGGGCAAGTTAGCTGTTAGCAAGACCCTGTCTCAAAAATAAAAAGGGCTGGGGATGTAGCTTAGTGCAAAGGCCCTGGCTCAATCTCACGTAGCATCATATATATTCATCTTCTGTTCAAGTGCAAAAAAATAAAAGTCTACTGGGAAGGCAGTGAATTCAAACCTAAAACTTCCACCACTTTGACAAAACGTAAGAGCGTTAAAATGACCCAGGGCTCCATGAAAAAGTATGGATTAAGGGCTGAGTTGTGACTCAGTGGTAGAATACTTGAGTACCACGCGTGAAGCCCTGGGTTCCATCCCCAACACAGGAAGGAGGGGAGGGATGGAGGAAGGAGGGAAGTAAAGAAAAGAATCCAAAAAGAATCCTACTATTTCTTCTCCCCACCTCTTCCCCTCCCCCTCGTCCTCATCCTGGTCCTCCTCCCTGCCCCAACCAAACTAATGTCAAAGGGGAATACCAAGGCCTCTTCAGCTTGAAGGGAAGGTTGGACTTCAGCAGGGCCAGGCAATGTATCGGTTGGCTCCCAGGCAGTACACAATGCAGAAGCATCTGGTAGACCTCCTTAGGCGCTACAGGGTCCTGACGAACAGAAAGCAATAGCTTGCAACAGTTTGGGGTGAACACATTGACAGCTGTACTGATAGGGTCCTCAGGTCCACGAGAACCGAGCTTCCCACAAGCTTTTCCAAGATGGCCGGTCACCAGCATCTTCCTAGAAATTCACTGCAGGGACAGGAGGAACACTGAATCCATGAAGGGGCCAGAAAAACAATGATGTGAGAGACAGGGGACACATAAGACAAGGTGGACAGAGCAATGAGCTTCTGCTGGAGGTCTGTGACCACAAGAGATTCTGCAAGCACAGCCCACTGGGAGGAAGCCTCCTTTACACGGTGATCACAACGCATCCAGATTTGTATTCTCTTAGCATCTAGCATAGTAGAGACTTCCAAAAGGTCATTGAATGAGCAAACAACAAGTTGGCAAGATCAAGACTACAGAAGCATGGCAGCTGACTCCCAGTGAAATCAGGAAGACGCAAGGTCAGGAAGGCAAGAATGGAAGGAAAGGCCAGGGCATCCAGCCAAGGGCAGTGCAGTCATTTCCTGAGATCACAGAGGAAGCTGGCGCGAAAAGCGTCGTGTTCTGGCACCTGTGACACAGAGGTCTGTTTATTTCCATGACCACAGAGACCCTAGCAGAGCCTCGACCTGAGGCAAACATCTGTAGCGCAGAGAGCAGCAAGCAGCCCACTCGCTCAGCACTGGGCACTGGTGAGAAGAGGCTGCCCTGCAGCACGGAAGCTTCCCTGTTGAGCAAGGCGAGTCATCACTCACCCAGGACCACAAAGTGCCTTTGTCCCATTTTTACTCCACCTGACCTTACCTTGCTTCTCAGGAAGGGACCTCATCAGGGCCAGGCGACACTGGCTGTCCAAAACTACCAATGGTCTTCCTTCTCATACCAGTTAAACAGGTATGTTGACTAATGTCACAGGAAATGGAAATGCTCTGGATTCCAAGAGTAGGAATCAGAGGTCGCTGTGCATGTGGGGGGACTGTCACAGACGCCACATCTTTTTTTTTTTGTGGGACTGGGAAGGAACTTATGCTTGCCAAGCAGGTGCTTATGCCACTAAGCTATATCCCCAGCCCTTCTACATCATTTTCAAAACTGTTTTTTGATAAAGAATCTCATCCACCAGGAGGACAAAGAGGGAAAGGGGCCAGGCACTGGACAGATAATTTATATTAAAAGGTGACCCAAATATACAGTGGCAGTTTCAATTTTAAAAGTTTACTGCCATAAAGGACACATTACCATCAATCTCCCTCAAGAAATGCCCTACTTAATTCCAACACATTTATCCCATTGTTCTTTCCACTTTTCGGTGCAATTCTGTAAGTGGTCTTGCATGAGAGTCTCTTTAGGAGATGTGATCAAAAATACAGTGATAGGGCCAGGGAATGGCTCAGTGGAATAAACGCTCCCCTGGAAAGCACAAGGGCCTGAGTTCAATCCCCGGTTCCACCAAAAAAACAAACAGTGGTTGCTGCTGCCAAGTGCCATCCAATGGAGAGGCAAGCTTGCAAAAGCATCACAGTTGTCCCCATCCACCCTGTTCACCATCTAACAGGCAACATTGAGCTCTTCCCCAAAGTCAAAGTGACCACAAAAGGTAAATGCTTTTTCAGTCAATTCAGCACCTCAAGGAGGCCACTACAATATTACCAAAGACACAAAAGAGGATGACTTTGTAGGGAGAAAGCTGCTGAGGACTTAGTGCAAGGATCCTGCAAAGCAGAGGACCTGGAACAGAGCCTGAAAATCAAAAGCATAGAGGGCAGCAATGGGCTTTCTGCAAATGCAAGACTCTTGCTTTTACTACAAAGACAAGTAGTAAAGCTCACCAGCCCAACAGTGCTCTCTAGATGTATCTTATATTTATTCTCTATACTGTTTCTTTCTCAATCCCCCAACCCAGAGCTAAGCTTGGGTTCATCTGGGTTATTTTAATCCCCACCAACCCAGATTCATAGAACTTAGAGAAAGCACATGCAGGTCACCCACAGCAACTGCCAGACTGGGTTATAATCTGGCACAAAGGTCAGGCACACAGCTTTAGAACTGGCAGGACAAGGCAGATGTTCCATACGTCATCACTGTCATTCAGATGCTCCTTACCCTTCTACGTGTCCATTCCTAAGAACTAGCCAGGCATGGCAGCACACTCCTGTCCCCCAGCACACTTGGAGGCAGAGGCAGAAGGACTGCAAAGCTGACCCCGGACTGGGCACCTTAGTCACTTAGTGAGACTCTGTCTCAAAATTTAAAAAAATAAATAAATGGTTGGGGATATAACTTAGGGCAAATGCCGTGGGTTTAATCCTTTCTACTGTGCACACGCGCACATATACACACATGCACATGCGCGCGTATGTGCACACACATACCCCTAAAAACGAAATAAACAAAATGTTAGGATTATTCTCCCTAGAAAATACATTTGTATTGACCCAAGACATGCAGCCAGTAATTTTAGGTGATCACCCATTACAGCCTTTGATACTCGAAGACTCCCAGGTCAAAAAACTCTCAGGAAAAGCCAACCCCCCACCTCTGTATATGAGAATACACATCCCCACACAGCCAGGAGCTCCAACACCCAACCTGGAAGCAGGAGCACCCCCTTCCAGTCCAGTTCTCCTTCAGCCAAGGTATCCTCCTGCATAACCTAAAACAGTGTTCAAAGTGCTCAGCCCCAGAAATAATAAATACCCTTTTGTATGGTGTATCCTTAGTAAACCTGCAGAGGCTAACAATATTTTTGCTAAAATGGCAAGGGGGGAAATAAAGAAAAAGCACAGAAACAGAAGCACATACCTGAGCCATGATAATCTGATCTATAAAAAATAAGTGTCCCTTGCTCCTCACCTACCAGTATCCAGAGAGGTTGGGACATGGCTGATTTCATAGTCCTAGTTAAGAACTGTGTTTTGGAGATAAAAACAGAAAGCTAGACTTTAAAACTGAACCTCAATTAGTTTGGTCAAAGGGCCGGCCAAATAGTTCAGCAGATTAGAGCAGGGGCCGAGGTGCGATCCCCAGGTCTGCTGTGCCAGCCCTGCCCTGAGCGCACGCTAAGACGCAACTGAGACAGGGCAATTGAGACTGGGAGTGATGGCACACGCCTGTAATCCAGCTCTTGGGAGGCTGTAAACAGGCAGATCACTACGAGTCTGATCTAGTAGTGAGACCCTGAACACCCTGCAGACTCTTCCCTAAAATTAAAAAAAAAAAAAAATATATCATAATAATAATTTAGCCAAATAAATATCATCCAAAAGTGAAACTGTAAGATAAAAGGCAGATGTGCCACTTTGTAGTCAGGAACAGCTGACCCCATGTGAACCCAAGGCTGACCTGCAGGACTGGGTCACTCAGCTTCCCCAAGTGCAGGAGACGCCTGCCTCCAACAGAGTCGGGGAAAAATGGGATCTAGACTTCAGAGCCTACCTCGATTCAAGGGGATGGAAAAACAGGTAAATGAAATAGCAAGGAACTCAGCCAAGCAGAGGGTGTTCTACGGCTAAGTGACAGTTCTCTTTCACAAGGAAGGGCACGGGTGCTGTAGACTACAAAGACAGTAACAAACAGAGCACAGCCTTGCCACACGCAAGGCACAGACCACGTTCGGATACTCATTCAAACGTATATTACAGGGGCCGGCGAGGTAGCTCCGCGGACTACAGTGCCTGCTTGGGCAAGCTTAGGCAAGCACAAGTGCAGAGACTGTGATTGGATCCTGGCACCACATGCTGAGCCAGCCCTGCCCCTAGGGCAGGCTGAGCCAGCCAAAAACAACAACAAAAAACACATGTTGTAAACAAACGGGGTTATCTGGATTAGAACTGTTATTAAGTGACACTAATGAATTGCTCGTTTTATTTGTGGGAGCTGGCAAGGTGGCTATATAAGAAACTATCAATTATTCTCATCAATACTAAAGTATGTTAAAATGACATGAAGATCTAGGATTTGCTTCAAAATACTTCAGCAGTGCCAATAACGAAGAATGAAGTAAAGCAAGTCCTCATTAACTACTGAATCCGGGTGTGGGCCGTAGGGGTGGTGGCTATGCAGATTTATATTCCTCTCTCCAGTTCCGTGTATGTCTGAAAATGTGCATGACTAGAAACTAAAACTCTAGTTTTTGAAGCTGTTGAGGAGATAAAACGGAAGCAAAACTATTTTCTTCTGACTTGCTCATTCATGAGATAATGGGCTTGATGTCACCTCAGAGATTAAAAAAAAAAAAAAAGCTCAGGAGAGTGTCTGACTCAGGGATCCGCAAACCTGGCCGTGCACCGGAAACACACCTAGGCGGCTTATCAGATCTATCAGTTTTTCCCAACCCACCTAGTGCCAAGCTCTCCAGGGAGGGGCCCTGGAGAAATGGTAATTGTGTTCAAGAGCCACAGGCGCTTCTCATGCAACCCTGTAGCTCTGCAAGTGCCGTGCCAGCCCAGCCAGACAGCGGCCAGCTGCATGTTCCACTCAAGCCTGCGTCAAGGATCGCATGGGACTCCACATTCTCCATATGATGCCAGCCTTAACCGTGCCCTCTTCTGTCTACCTCTGCGTGCCGTTTGCAAGGCCTCCGTTCCACCTTCATTTAAGGCGTTTCTTACTGACATGGAGATCTACTGAGTCACTTGCGTGGAGGTTGAGCCTGGAATAGTAGCTATGGCCAGGTAAAAATTCCTGGGAAAGAAACAAGTGTGCCTGCCCAACTGAAGGGGCCTTCACTGGGAACAGCAGCAGGGAGACGCTTTTTCCCTTGTACTCAGTGAGCCCAGAAAAGCCCAAGTGAGAAGGCCAGCCAGAGCCAGAGTCCTTGAAATACCTGGTGACAGCTGAGCACACCTGGGAGAGCCTGAGCATACCTGGCAGTTGTACCTCTCAGAGGTACAACTGGCTCCAGGGTCACCCGAAGAAGAAAAAAGAGGCAAAACTCACAACTCTCGCTTTGTTCTCACAGCACTGCAAATATCGGGAACAAACTCCCGAGCACAACACTGACTGGCGTTTGATCAGAAACGTGTCAATACAGGTCAGCACTAGGAAGCCAGGACACCATTTCAGATGAACAATCTCAAATCCTTCAAGCCACTCCCCTTCAACAGATGTTATCTGTTTATCCAGACTGACAACCATCACCCCTGGAAAAGAGGACTCCCAGAATCCAATGCAGTTCCGGGGGAGGGGGAGTAGATGGAGTTCCTCCAACTAAGCTTTACTGCCTCGCCCAACACCAGCTTGCCACACTCCCAGGGCTGATGATGAATAACCCTGGCGAGTCTCACTGTGTACTTCAGCCTTGGTCTTATTTAACATTGCAGTGTGTGCATTTGCCGATTTCTTTCACGTGCACCAGCATTATGTCAAACACAGAAATGCAGGCAAGCTGTAACGTGCAGAATCATTCGCACCAAACTAAAAACCTTGTGGATTGCTTTATCAGTGACATGAGGCTTTGGGGGTTCCTGAGCAGATCTTTCCTCTCTACATTTTAGGTCTAGAATTGTTCCTCAGACTTTCTCTTTCCTGTCACACAGATACTACCTTACACAGAACCTTCCACAGCCTGTGTTTTTACAAGGGAGTATCGAATCTCTTCTAAGTTTCTAGAATAATCTTAAAGTACCCACAGAGCCAACGCCAGTGTTAGACTCCAAATGCCCAGCCTGAGAAATGGAGGGAGGAAAGAGAGAGGGAATTGGATACCTGGAGGTAGCAAAAGGCTTCTCTGACTCCAAACTTGTCCTTCCTCCTTAAACGTGGCCCACTTCGATTGTCACGACTGTAGAGTTGCTCCAAGCATCATGGGAACCAGTGATCAAAGTCACGCTCCTTGGAGGCCATGACTTCTTCCTACACCATGCACTCCCAAGCCCAGCACCACCGCCACCACCTCCAACCTAAAGCCCGGGTGACCACTTCACTATTCATATTCTTCCATGCCAAAAGCAAGCAGAATATTCTCGGGTTCAAGATTCTCCTCAAAACAGACACATATTTCTTTCTTGAGAGAAATAAGTTAAAAGACCCCAGGCTGGTGCTGCTGCTTGCCCCCCACAAAGGCATCTTGCGCCTCAGCCCAAACTCCAATGAGCATGAAAAGCAGGGCACCAGCTGCCCACAGTGGCATCAGTAACATGAAAAACAGAGCTGGAGACAGTGACAGAGAGGGAAATTTTTTGACAATTTCTTTGAAATGTTGTTGCATTGCTTTCCGGAACCCCAAGTTAGATGCCAGTTTTGTTTTCTCCCTCTCAACACTGCCGCGAACATCCTACCTCACCTGTGATGCTCCTTAAAAGAAAAATAAAATTATCAAAACGATCTTCTCTTAGCTGAGCATGAAGCATAAACTAAGACTTTCTATACAGCCCTAATGGGAACCTTACCCTGAGCCAATTTTTCATGCTCAGGGAGTTTCAAAGTTGGCTGACACTTATCTCTGCATCACATTTCACAGAAGATTCTGGCAACTCATGTCTCGGACTGATGCTGGAGTATAGGAATGCACACCAGCCAGCGTCCTCCCAAAGCGTTATCACTGCCCATTTTTTCCAGAACCCTAGATAGGTCATCTTTCTATCAGTTAAAAATCTGACAGGACATAAATGCTAGTTTTCTCTAGCTTTTGGTAGCCATATCTGTCATACAGAAGCACCTCAGGGCTAACAGCTGCCCTTGGAATACCGATCTTTCTTGGAACTCTCAAACCATCCACATGGAGGGATGACACTGAGAACCAATCAGATCTGCAAACATCTGTGGTGTGATCACAGAAAACCTATTAGCAGGTTTCCCTCAAGAAGGCATCAACAAGAAATCCATTTGCTTCAGGAAAAAGAAGGTCTTCATTCTAGGTAAATGAATCCAATAAAGACCACTGATGAACTACTCTTTCAGTAGTAGATACAAACTCAATTTTAATGGAGAAATGTTTAATTTTAAAGTTTTCAGTTCCAGACAAGAGGCTTACCTGACTCCTCTCTTTGTCCACTTTCTTAAAACACTTATTCAATGACAAATTATGTCTCACTGAGTTTTTCCACCCAGTAGGTGCGTTTGCAAAATACGGAAAATGTTCCAAGATCCAGTTGTAGATATCCTTCACTGGCAGGCGCTTGGTTGGAGAGTCCTCGATGGCCATAAATATGAGGCAGCTAAAGGAGTAGGGGGGCTTGCAGTTGGGGTTCTGCCTGGCATCGTAGGGCATGTCAGAGTGGGCGGGGGACGGAGGGGTGTCGTCGTCCAGGTCCTGGACGGGGCTGACACTCCTGAGGACCGACTCCCCGAAGCTCTTCAGCAAGTTCTTGTTCTCATGTAGCCAGTTCAGGTTGGTCAGCTCCTCATCTTCCATGGTCCCCTCTTCTAATCGGATGTCAGGCAGGGAAAAGTCGAGGTCATCGTCTTCCTGAAGGGCCTTGGAGAAAGCGCTGCCCGGGTAACACTGACTCAGTCCACTGGACACACTGATTCCTGAGCTTTCTGGCTTCTTACTGGCAGGCATGACTGGACCCATTTATGTGAAGGCTCCTGGAAAGACAATGCAGAGAAGCGATGAGCAAGGGAGACTCCGACCACCAATGCAGCTTGGGCCCTAACGCCCTGCTGTCCCATGCCTCCTCTAAGGGTCCTAACAGCACAACAGCACTGCCCCATAGCTCTGGCTGAGCCACACAAACCCATGGTCCCACTGCACAAAGAGACACCACCAAGAACAATCAGCCCACCCTAGTGACCTGGTGTCTCTTAACTAGAGCAAGACTGAATATCAACAGCACCCGTAATGTGCAAGGGCATAAAAAGAAGGAGTAATTTCAAAATGTTTTTTTCCTAGATATATGAAGACTTTCACCATGACCAGATGAAAAATCAATTATTTCTGGGTGCCTTGGTGCTCTACAAGACAGCATAAGAATACATTACACACGAAATTCTTTCAAGCTTCATGATAAACACTGCAAAATGAGTGCTATACATGACCCCTGGGGCTTTTTACTACTGGTCGCACTGTCTGTTCTCAGGGGGAAAAATCTATAAAATTTAAGGCCAGTGTTTCAGATTAAGTTCAAGCAGTTTCCATACACAGACCACTGCAAGGTACTTAGAAATAAAACTAGAGGTACAGGGACTACTGATTTGGTTCAGTTAGATTTTCCCCTCACATAAGTCACGGCTCCAAGCTCCAGCTTTCATTATATTTGGTAAGTCTAAAGAGGATGACAAAAAAAGACAAATAAATAAAAATTTTTAAAGAAACGAATAAAGAGGATGACAAGGAATTCTGTGGATTCTAATTTAAGGAAGAAAACACTGAATTTCACTAGGACAAAACACCCAGGATACAAAAGTAAATAACTTCAGATACTACAAACAAATGGGAATGAAAATGAGACCAAGCATAGTGCCATATGCCTGTAATCCCAGTACTCTGGGAGGCTGAGCCTGGAGGACTGGAAGTCTAAGACCAGCCTGGGCAACCTAGCAAATTAACAAGACAAAATGAAATAAAATGATTTAATGGGCTGGAGATAGAGCTCCTTGTAAAGGGCCTGGGATTAATACCTCAGCAACAAAACAACAACGAAAATTAGCAGTGGGGGAAAAAAGTCATGAGATTAACTGGCTGCTTCAAGACAAGAAAGCGAGCTCAACAGAAATTGTTACTCAATTCTACCCCCATCCCCACTTTTATCAATGACCTAGAACAGGGAGTAAAATAATATCTGATGAGAAAGGAAACAAGGAAACAGCAAGTCCATGAACAAAACGGCATCCACAGATACCAAGTGAGTTCAACCCTCCATGTAAGAGGGTTGAACAGAAGGTATAAAGAGAAAGAAAGCCTTTTTAGTTTTCTACTTGCATCACTAAAACAATGAATGACCTCAGCTTTAGAAGTTTTTGATTTCAATTTTTTACCCTCCAGTAAGATTGAGCAATCTACCTGAAACCATGAGTCAAAAAACACATCAAAAACAGAGACATGATTGTTCTGAGGCGCCATTAACACCATTTATAAGGTACCTGCCCCTTTAGCAAAGCAATCTCTTATTACAAGATACTACAAAGTATGACGTGGGCTGGGAAGATAGCTCAGCAGCCTAAGCACCTGCCTGGCAAGCACAAGGACCCAGGTTTGATCCTTGGTACTGCATGCCATGCCATGCCATGCCATGCCAGCCCTGAAACCCCATGCTGAGCCGGCCACCAAAACAGGGCATGGTGGTGCATGCCTGTAATCCCAGCCCTGGGGAGGGTGAGACAGAAGCTGCATAGCGAGACCCTGTACCAAATAAATAATTTTTAATTAAAATAAATAAAATTAAAAAATAGAAAGTGTGACATGGGCACCAACCCCAACAAGGGAGCCAGAGAGCTGCAGCCCAGCACTCCCCCCACCCCCAGAACAACACACAACCTATTCCCCAGAACTGTGTGGCATGCCCATTCAAAGTGCACCCCAATCCAACCCAGAGGGCAGCATTGGGGGTTCACCCACTGGAGATAATCTTTTCTGTCAAGCAAGCAGTTCATGATATGCACATTAAAGAGAAAAATAAGATCGTATCTCTAGATTTGGGAATATGACAGTCCAACTTGCTATTGTTTTTAACTTTTTAATGCACAAATCAAGAGCTAGGCTTGCTTCTCTTAAAAGTGTTCTCAAATCCCACTCGACAATGTTCTGATTACCAGTGTATCCACACAGGAGAACCAAAAGAGAACTACCCAGCTACTCAAGTCAACTTTAGCGCCAAATGAAAGTTTGATGTCTCCTGAGCTTCCAAATAGGAAAATTATATCATGGCTGACAGTAAAGTAATTTAATTGCACTGTTGCTATGACAACATGCTGCTCTCTTTCTTTTTAATTTGCTTATTTGTCAGAGCTTCCCAAAGGAACTAACATGCTATTCTCCATGTTTTCTTTTGTTTTAAACAAACACTGCCAGCTACGTGGTTATATGAGAAAAATGGCATTAGGAAGAAAAGAAGGTTGGGGGTACAGTACCTTAGGATCATTTGTCTGCCTTGTGTCCCACCCGTCCCCACCCCACTGTTAACTGCTTCTCAGAAAAATTCCCTATCTTATAGGAACAGTATAGGCAGCTGCAGATCACTACATTTCCATATTTTACAAAAGGGGGGAAAAAAAAAAGAAACAAGTTTCCAGAAACCACAGTTGAAGAGTTTTCCATTATTGTACTCTACATAATTCCCCAAACCTTTTTTTCCTCTTAGAGTCAGGAAGGAAAAAAAAAAAAAAAAAGATTTTAGCCATGTGAGCCCGCGGTTAAGCAAAACATTTTTAATCTGCTGCCAATAGGTTGCTCCACTAGATTTGCAAATGGTTATCCACTAGTGACCTCCTTACAACTTTTACATTTGTTATTACATTCCCTACATACACATACCCTCTTTTCCTTGTGTTTTTAATGACTTGCTCTGTCGTCACCTCCTTCTCCCCTCTTCCCCCGGAGAAAATGCAGCAGAAAATCTTAAATTTCTTGCTGAGTATCAGAATACCTCCAAATAACTGACAAAGACTTTATAGCCCAGTTCTCCACAGATCTTCAACGTGAACTTTTAAAAGTTGGGAAATCCTCCCTAAGCCCAACCCGGCAGTCTGGAGTTTGGGTGCCCGGGGAACACCACCCCCCTCCATGCACGCGCAAGCAAGCACGCACGCGCTCCATTCCCTTCTACTGTACTTGTCAAAAATGTTTCAAGGGGACCAGAGAGAGCAGCGATTGGCTGTTTCCCGCGTCAATCAGCGGCGTCGCCAGGCAACGGGAAACTGCTCTTCACCGCGTATACAGGGCAATTGGGAGCTCGCATACCTTCACTGCCGGTCAGATGTCATAAACCTTTTATTGGCCGCACCGTGGCGAGCCTTAAAAACAAATCAATAAAAGCCCGCCGTCCCCCAAGTTATCCGGAGCCCAAGAAAGGTTTCAAAGAGACGCAGCGAAGTGAGGTCGGGCCTCGGGGGTCTCTCGAGACCTTCCCAGCCGGTGCCAAGCTTCCACAGTTTTTTTGGGGGGGATCTTTGTTAGGAGCCCGTTTCTCATCACGGGGTCTCTACTTGATCGGCACCCCCTTCTGCGACTCGGAACGGCGGAGAGCCCTCCTCTGCAGACAATACCAACTCCGAACCGCTCGGGCGTCTTTTCGGAAACCAAGGCACACACAGGGAAACAGCCTGCTCGTCGGGGCAGGAAACTCTTCGGCCCAGGCAACTTCCCCGCGCGGGGGCTCCGAGCGCCGGCCTCGCCCGGCCCCAGCTCGGGCCCTCACCCAGCACCGCGGCATCTCTCGCCTTCCAGAGCCGCGAGGTCGCCCCCACGGCCGCCTCGGACGCGCCCCCCGCCGAGTCCCC
>NW_004524646.1:1431307-1455414 GCF_000260255.1 Octodon degus
CCCGGGACGCGACCGCCGGCAGTGGGCAGGTGGGACGGGCGGCGCGTGGCCGGCTCCCTCCCCGGGCCCTGGCTGCACCGGCGAGCCGGCGCTGCGCCGCTGGCGGCGTGTTGCCCACACGCTCCCATCCCGTCCGCGCGCCTTACATGGCTTGAAAGTAAAAATAAAAAGAATTATGAGGCGAACGAGGCTTGTGAGGGTGAAAAGAGGCGATCCCGCTTGTGCCCAACTACAGCGTCCTGGCGGCACACCCGGGCCCTCGGCGCCCTCCTCGCGCCCCTGAGGAAAGGCACCGCCGCGTCCAGGCCAGGTGGCCGAGAGGCAGACGAGGGAGGGTGGCCATTACAGAGGAGGCCCTGAAGGCCACGCCGGAGGGGCCTCTCCAGGGGGTTGTGCCCGGCTCCAAAGGGCTTCCGGCCTGCAGTGAGCACAAGTCTTACTTAGCTCCTTCCTATCTGAGCTCCCAGGAGCCAGGCTGACAATTTGCGTGCACCCAGCAAACGTGGCAGCCACTTTTCCGAGTCTGCAGGCTTGGAGAGAACTCCAGAGAACGACCACCCACTGCTACGGCCGCGCCAACCAACTGCCTCTCAGAGGATGAAAGCACAGAGTCCAACAGGACACTCTGGTGGTGACAAAAATAAAAAGACGCTTGTCCCCCACTCCCAGGGTTAAATCGGTGGTAGGTTCGTCTACAGAGAAGTGGGGCGCTCTGCCCCCACCCCACTGGTTGTGCCCACCTGAGCTGGGGCAGAGTCATGGTGAACCGCAGCCTCCAGTATGCAGTGCCTTTAACAGAGCCATGGAGTGGCAGGAAATGTCGCCTAGGAAGTTTTCTGGTTCAAAAAGTAAGGAAACCCCAATCTTGAGAGTCAGCCCCTTCACAAAGCTTCAGAAACCAGCGCCTTTCAGACTCACCCACACCTCTCTACTTCCCAGCACTCAGGAGGGACTCTTCCGAAGGAGAAGCCCCGCCCCTTTACTACTGAACACACGTGATCGACGCAGTCACTCAGCAAAAGTGAAGCAACCCAGCCATTGTGGCGCTTGCCTGTAGCCCTAGCGTTCTAGGAGCCTGAGGCAGGAGAATCGCAAGTTTGAGCTCCGTCTGGGTAATCTGGCAATTTAAGTAGACCTTGTCTCAAAATAAAAAATATAAAGGGGCCGGGGTGGAGCTCAGCGTTAAGGCCTTGGGTTCAACTCTCAGCTGTTGCAAGAAAAAGAAAAAAGGAAGTAAAAGGTGTAAAATGGCAGAGAAAACTAGATCATGTGCGCCGGCTTGCTCCAGAGATTCTGAGAGTCGAAACTGGTAACCAAAGTCAGGATAAAATAATCTGAGACTCCTGCGACTCAGACTACTGTGGCCCAACCCTCCATCAGCATGTCCTCCTTAAAGAGCTTCATCTCTACAGGGGAAACCAAAACTGAAATTGGGAAATTGTCCAACCCCTTTTGGAGTTGGCAAACAGACTCCTCCAAACCCCTTCCTGGACTAGAAAGGAAGAAACTCCCCTTCCCTGGCCAGCTCCTAAATTGCTGTTACCCCACACACACACACGCATACGCACACGCACACCTCATTCCTATGGTAGCACCAAGTCTCTGTAGTAGATACCGATGGCACATTATTTTCACCCCAATCCTTCATGAGTTCATTCAAAGAGGTGACGTGAGCCCAAAATAATTGTTCGTGGAATATTGTGCTGTGAATGTCACTTTTTTTTTTTTTTTTAGAAACGGGCTCACTGCATAGTCTAGGTTGGCCTTGAACTCACTATGTAGCCCTGGCTGACCTTTAACTCATGGTAATCTTCTGGCCCTAGCCTCTTGAGTGCCGGAAGTGGAGGCATGCGCTATTACACCCAGCTTTGTTCTTTTTTTTTTCTTTTTCTTTTCTTAGGTACTAGAGAATGAACTCCCGGCCTTTGCACTGAGCTACATACCTACCCGCCCCTCTCCCTTTAATTTTTCATTTTGAGACAAGGTCTTGCTAAATCACCAAATTGGTAGGGCTGCACTGAAATTTGTGATCCTCCTCCCTCAGGCTCCCGGAGTGCTAGGATTACAGGTGTGTACCATTACACCCAGCTGGAAAATGTCATTCTTTTCATTTTTCTTGTTTGTTTGTTTGTTTGTATTGTACAGCAGATTAAGCCCAGGGCTTCCACACTGAGCTACATCCTCAGCCCTTTTTCTAAATTTTAAGACAGTCTCTCTCAATTGGATTTGCCCAGGCTGAGCTCATACTTGTGACCCTCCTGCCCCAGCCCCATGGAATGCTGAGATTACAGGCAGGTACCACCTGGCCTAGGTGGAATATGTCATTCTTAAAAATCTGCAAGCACCCAGAGTCTAAACCAGTCATCCCAGGGGAGCAAAAAATTTAGAAACCTAGCAAGCTTGGGCCTTGAGAAGCCATAAGCAGCCGGTATAGTGAAGGTGGGAAGGTGCCTTTAATTAGCTTGCCTTTCTTTTTCTCTGTCAGTTTTTGATTTCTCGCAAAGACATTTTTAAATTTCCCTCTCCCATTACAGATGTGACAAGAGGTATAAGAAACTATCACCCCGAAGAGAAAGAGGGGTGCCAGCCCTACCTGCTACGCAAGGCCTCCCTGCCTGTCTGCCTGTCTATCGGAAGTGGGGGTCTAGACTTTCAGTGAGAGCCAAGAGGATGCGGCATGGGCTCCTCAACGTTGGCATTCCACAGAGCCCTGGCTCTGGGCCGTACGCCCTCACCAAAGGGTGCGGGGAGCTACACTGATTTAGGAGCAGCCCCACTCTCAGTTCTCTGCTGTTCTTGAATAGTACCCATGTGTCTTAGACTCCACCAAGTCTCAAATAAACAAATCAAATCGCTTAAACTATGGTTTTACTTTGGACAGCAGAATCCTCTATATGCACTGGAACTCTGTTTTAGACAATCCCTACATCCTGCCTGAGGTCTGTGGGAACCATTCCGCAGCTCCATTTGGACATCCGTTTGGGCTAAAGAATACAGAGCATCTGGGAGTCAGAAGACGTGACTTCCAGGGCAATTGGCTCCATTAGGTGAGGGGCTGAAGTTCCTCTTCCATGGTTCTGCACTGGAGAGCAAAGGTCGTGGATCCCCTCCAGGCAGGGACAGCTGAGTGCATGAGCAGGGAGCACTCACTGCAGACTGGGAGACCTGAAAGGCCTTCAAAGCAGATGGTGAATCAGCAGGCCAGAAAAGCTGGGCTTCCAGTCAGGGTTCCTTGAAACCGACTCCAGCAAAAAGGATGAGTAAGCCTAGTGTAGGCCGCACCATGGGCTCTGTGCACCTGGAAGTCACCAGGCAATTCTTCTCTCCATTTCTTTCCCTACGAGACCCTACATTTTTTTCCTCTTGCCCTCTGTACATCTGCTCCCCTCCTTTCCCTGTAGCAGGCTTCCGTGCCGCGCCCCTCGGGCCAAGTCTTGAGGTCTTTTAACTTCTAGCACCTGCACCCCTTGCAGCTTCCACGGCACAGCTGAAGCTCAAAGAAATGACCTGATTGGCCAAGGCTGAGTCGGGCAACTCCCTCTTTTCTCACCTGTCTCCAAAGAGCTAAGACAAGGTCTTGGTGAGAGAGCAGGCCCGGGGAAGGCAGGGAACGCAACTTTAGAAGGATGATAGCTAATATGGATGGTGCAGTGTCTGACACATGGGAGTGGGGACGGAGTGGCCTAGACCAGAGCTGCTGGACTGGAGCTGCCCACCAAAGCCACCAAGACGCCACACCTCATGAGGCCAGATGCAGGATGGCCAGGTGTGCGCACTTTGGGAAAGCCCCATGGGAGGATTCTGCTTACACAACACTGTCCCAGGTAGGCGAGATGAAAGGCACAAACTCATTTATCAAATAGGATTTGATTATGTTCATAGATGATACGGTCATTCACTGAACAAATATTTATTTACTGAGTTCCTAGCAAGTACCTGGCATTGTGGTCCATGCCTGAGATACAAGGTGTTTTGTTTTGTAATCATTGTTTTGTTTTTTTTATTGATGGCAGGGTTTTTTTAAATGTTTCTTTTAATCTTTGTTTATTTGGCACAGCTTCTCATTATGCAGCTTGAACTCTTCCCGTCTCAGCCTCCCCAGCACTGGGGCAACCATGTCCAATTTCAGAGGCTGGCTAAAGCACATCCAGAGTTCTGGGTCGGCATGACCTGGCATGGTGTACTGGGGATCGAACCCACGTCCTTGCACTTGCCACGCAGGCACTTAAACCGCTGAGCGATCTCGCCATCCCCTTTGCAGGGCTTTTTTTTGCATGGTTTTTGCCAGTACTTGAGATTGAACCTAGGAACTTCACATGGAGCAACATCCCAGCCCCTTTCAAAACTTTCTTTCTGGGGCTGGTGAGATGGCTCAGTGGTCTAAAGCACCTACTTAGAACAAGCTTAGCAAAGCCCAGGGACCGGGGTTCAATCCCCCAGCATCACATGCCAGCCAGCCCCGCCCCCTGGTGGGCTGAGCTGGCCACACACACACACACACACATAAATAAATAAATTTAAAAAAAAAAAAAAACCTTTCTTTGTGAGACACAGTCTTGCTAATTCGCCTAGGCTGGGCTCAGACTTGCAGTCCTCTTGCCTCAACCTCCCAAATGCACTCATCACCATGTCCAGATCAAGTGACAAAGTCTTTGTCTCCAGGGAGCACACATATTAATGGCTAAGAGTGCAAGCATCGCATCCCCCAAGGCTGGAAGGCCAGCATGAGGTACTCCTGTGCACCGTTTTCAGAGCAAGGAGCTCTCTGAAGGCTTCCGAGCCCAGAGTTGTCCTCTTCGGGCGAGGCCCCGCAGGGTGAAAGACGGTAGATTTGAGAATAATTTGGGCAGAAGAGAGAAAAAGGGAAGAGCAAAGTGTGGCTAACCAACTCAGAAATTATTACCGTTACCCACACAAAAGGGAAGGAAAAGGGGCCGGGGAGATGGCTCAGTAGGATAAGCGCTTGACTGGCAAACGCAAGGATCTGAGTTCAATCCCTGGTTCCTCAAAAAAAAAAAGGAAGGAAAGCCTGGGCTTGAGCCCCAACAAAAACAAAGAGAATAAAGACTTTATTTAAAGTGGATTTTTAGGGGTGGAGATGTAGCTCAATGGCACAGCACCTGCCTGGCAAGCTCAAGGCCCTGAGTTTGATTTCTGGTGCCAAAAAAAAAATGATGATAATTAATTAAAATGTATTTTTGAAAACTAGGAGAGGACTGGGGGTGTGGTTCAGAGGCAATGTGTTTGCCTGGCATGTGCGAGTCCCGGGGTTCTGCATGGAGAGGGGCAAAGCTGTAAAGAAAATACTAAATAAGTGATTTCCTCTGGGAGTTACAGGGGTTCGTTTCGCTTTTCTGCCCACTCCTTCCAGGCTTCTTTATATTTTCCAAATTTTCTGCAGTGCACACCTAATACACTTATGATGCTCTGATAGCAAGCAGCCGTCAGAGCCAGGCGCCTTGTTCCTCAGGACTTTGCATATCAGAATTACCCAGAAGCCTTGATTGAATGCAGCTAACCAGCCCCCACCCCTAGAACTTTGGTTCAGGAGTCTGGGCTGGGGCCTGAGACTCCGCTGCTCTAAAAGCTCTCAAGTGATAACGCTGCAGCTGAGTGGGAACCATTCTCTGAGACCCACTGAGTTCAAGAAGAAGCTGTCAGATGGAAAACTAAAATCATGAGTCTTCAGGAGAAAAACCAAGAGGACCCGTCAAATGACTGGATGCTGGAGGAGAGGGAAGATTACAGTCAAAGATCACTTAATTGTGGGTTTGCTAAGATTTTTTTTTTTTTTTTTTTTTTTTTTTTTTTAGTTAACCTAAGAGTCTGAACACTGTTCTTCATGGTTAAAAAGCTTTTCACTTCTTTTTTGTGAAAAAGAGAAAGAAAGACCCTCAGTTGCAAGATGTGAAACCTCTTAGTGAGCTGGAAGTGGGAAACATTTGGGCTTTCTGGGCATCTTTGGGGTTTTCTTTTTGCATATTCTTAGTGTTTACATGACTGATTCTGAAGGGCAGAGCCTAAGATAAGGCTTCTTAGAACTGCTCCAGAGCCAAGCGTGGTGGTGTACACCTGTAATCCCAGCACTCAGGAGCTGAGACAGGAGGATCACCATGAGTTCAAGACCAGCCTAGGTTACACAATGAGTTTAAAGTCAATTTGAACTGCACAACAAGATCCCGTCTCAAGTAAACAAAAGCATTGTTCCAGCAGGGAACTAAGGCAGGAGGTTCAGTGGAGGAGGAAGGAGGAGCAGCGTCAGAGCAAGCAGAGCTAGACCCAGGGAGTGAGGCACATTAGCTCACATGCCCCCAGCCAGGCCTGAGATTGGCATGTCTCCTGCTAGAGGCAGCACGGAACTACAGAACCTGTCAACTCCGCTTTGGGCGCAAGCACAAGTGTGAGCTGATGATCTAGAATCAAGATTTAGCCAATGTAGTCACTCAACAAGTATTTATTAAGCATCTAGCAACTCTGCTCAGAACGAAAGAGGGGAATTTGAAGGACCCAGGAATAATCCAACATATGGTGCCAGGCATTAAAGATGGGAGGAAATAGGTGATTTGGTGAGCATTTATGAAACAAACAGAAATAAAAACACAAACCTAATACCGAGACCAGGACGATACAGCTTTATAGTACTTAAGCACACACTACCGTCATACTCAAACTTCACTACTTATTACTTGGATAACTTTTGTGAAGGTACTCCAGTGGCTCAGTGGAATAAGCGCTTCCCTAGCAAGCACAAGGGCCTGAGCTCAATCCCTGGTTAAAAAAAAAAAAAAAAAAAAAAAAAAAAAATCCATTCTCTTACCTAGTTACTTTATCTTAAAAAAGAAAGAGGGAAACGAGGTGTAGTGGTGCTCACCTGCTAGCCCAGCACTAGGGAGGGGTAGGCATGAGGATCACTGTGAGTTGGAGACCAACCTGGTCTACATTAGTGAAACCCTGGAGAGAGAGAGAGAGAGAGAGAGAGAGAGAGAGAGAGAGAGAGAGAGAGCTAAAGCAATATCCACCTTTGTTGGTCAGCTTTTGGTCACTGTAACGAAATGCCTGAGGTGATTAACTTACAAAGAGAAAAGATTTTTGGCCTACAGTGGTGGAGGTCCCAGTGCATGATCACTCCACTCCGACACTCTGGACGTGAGGCGTCGCAGTGGGAGCTTGTGGCAGAACAAAACCAATCACCATGTGATCAGGAAGTACAAGAGAGAGTGGAAGGGGACAGGGCCCATAGTCCGTTCTAGGCTCACCTCCCAAGAGGCCCTGACTCCTAAACATTCTTCCACTGCCTCCCACATCCAAACCAGAGCCGTGTTTTATAGAGTTGTGAGGAAGATTAATTACAGTCTTTAAATTTTTTTTTAAAAAATTTATTTATTTGGTACAGGGTCTCACTACACAGATCATATTCATAGTGATCCTCCTGTCTCAGCCTCCCCAGCACTGGGATTATAGGCGTGTATCACCGTGCCCGGTTTGGAGCCAGCATGGCATGTGTTACTGGGGATCGAACCCAGGTCCTTGTGCTTGCCAGGCAAAATATGTAAATCTTTCCAACATGTAAAATTGGGTTAGCTGGGTATGTTCATTCATGCCTGTAATCCCAGAGCTCTGGAGGCTGAGAAAGGAAGATTAAGTTGAAACCCAGCCTATGTAAATTAAAGACTTAGTGAGACTATCTCAAAATTTGAAAAAACAATAAAAGCCATTGGGGATATAGTTCAATGCAAAGCCCTGGATTCAATCCCCAGTACTACCAAAAAAAGAAAAAGAAGAAGAAAAAGGAGGAAAAGAGAAAAAAAGAAAATTGATTACTACTTTACTGTTGTAAAAGTTGACTTTTACAAATCTATGAGAAAAAAAAAAAACTAACACTCTAATAAGATGTTATAGCCTGTGTTTAGACATCCCCACAAAGCCTCGTGCAGTCATAGGTAGGGCTTCTGCAGAGGTGGTTGGATCTCCAACATGCGATGCTGGGATTGATTCACAGTGCAAAGCAAAGACCAAGGGCACTAGGATTAAGGGTGTGAGTGCTACCCACCCTGAGGAGCCTGGCCAAGACAAGGGATGGAAAGAGCTGCAGTCATCCCTTGTTGCTGTGCTGCCTTCCACCCAGCATGAGCTGTTTCTCCTCTGTGATGCCACCCTGCCTTGGAGCCAGCCAGCAATGGACTGAAACTTCTGCACACGTGAGCTAAATGACCCTTTCCTCTTTAACTCTGGGTTTGGGTATTTTGTCTCAGCATTAAGAAATGTAACTAAAACACAAGGAGAGAAGCAAAATCCTAAAAAGAGTCATAAAAATAAGAACAGCCCCATGAAAAGCTTCTCAACCTCAGTGACAATAAAAGAAATGCAAAATTAAAGCAACTGTGGTATTTCAGCTCACCTATCAGATGGACCCAGGTGTAAAAGGAACAACCATGCCCTATGGGTGCACTTGGGGGAAGGTGGATTGGCACAACTATGCAAAAGGGTCCCTTGATAAAATGAACTAAAATTCAGATGAGTCTCACAATCAACCCTAAGTGGCCAAATCCTAGAAATTTATGTTAAGCAAACACTGTAACAGGATAGCAGACCGTCCCCACCAGACTGCCTACCGCATGCGTGCGGGTACAGCACCAAGAAAGCAGGATTTGTGTCTTGTTTTATTTAGTTTCATTCACCTCACATTCCAGTGGCTGACAAGCAGACAGATCCAATAAATGAACTGGAGGGTGGGGCAATGCGTTTGGGAGGGTGTTTGGTGATGCCTCTCATCATGAGCCCTTGCAAATGACTAGAATAACTGGCTCGAGGCATATTTTTCTGATATATGGGCCACAGCAGCCCAGTGCCCTTCATTCTCTTGCATTTGCTTTTTTCTAGTGGTCTTGAACAATGGTTTCCATGTCTGAGTCATTTTCACTTTCTCCTAGACTATGTGTGGTCCTAGGAGAAGTATAGGGTTAGGTTCCTGCAAGCCTCTGGCCACAATATTTTCATCAACTGATCCATACACAATGCTATTTTTATTATATTTCAATTCCAGGAAATTCTACAGATCTAGGTGTGGTGGTGCATACCTCCGGGAGGCTGATGCAAAAGAATCACAAACTTAAACCTAGAATGGATGGATGGATAGATGTATGGATGGACAGAAAGACAGACAGATGGGCAGACAGATGGACAGTCAGACACATTTCTTAACTCATTAACATTGAACTCACTGCTAACAGCTCTATGCCTCATGCCTGCATGAAGCTTGTCTCTTTTCTAAGGAACATCAAAACCGCCTTTTACTTCTAAACACCAGCCAGCACTTCAGCCCCACCTGAGTGCCATTTACAACAGTGAAATCAACAAAAATGCAAAAAATGTGGTACTACACAGACCACAAAAAGTTATGCCTGTTTACTGTACAAAAGCCTAAGACTGCAAGCAAACCATCCCCCCGCTCAGCCTTGCCCCGGAATGTGCACGCTGGGTGACTCGGACTTTTTGCTGCTCTGCATGTCTATGAATGCATGTGAATGCCCTCGGTTTTATTCCAAATTTTGGTGAGAGGGCAAATCTGCAAATGGGGAATCTGCCAATAACAAGGATTGACTGTATTCAACACGGACTTACGCAGCACACAGATGGGGCCCATTGGTATTCTAAGGCTTTGCAATAACTATCCATTTCAGCCTCGCATTAACCAGGTGAGGGGTGAGGAATGCATTTTTAATATCTCATTTATAGACAAGAACCTGAGGCCCATAGGGGCGTGCACAGTCACGCAGGGAATACGTAAGTGTTTGGTCAGGGGTCTACAGAGCCATGCTGGAGCCAGGGAGGAAAGAACATACTTCAGATTGATCTAGAGGATTTGCCATCTTGTTGGAGGCCTTCCTGTGAGTCAGGGGCAGGAAAAACAGGAGAAGCAAGCAAGACTCTGGTAGGCTCACGCAGGAGGACTACAAGTTCAAGCCCAGCCCAGGCAACTTACGAATCTCTTGTCTCTAAGTAACTAAGTAATAAAGGGTTTGGGACTATCAATTACCTGCTCTACAGAAAAGACAGAGGAAAGAAACAAGAAACAGTGAACTTTAAAACAGAATGAAATGGTGCTATGTAAAATAAAACGAAGGCCTCCCAAAGTTCAGCTTCCATGTCATTATCAATACAATGTGGTCTATCCTTGCAAAAATAAATCAACTGGACAAAAACCGTCAACAAGACCTTAGAGGTGCCCTGAGAGCAGGAACCCTGCCTTAGACTTCTCGTCTGCTCATGGCCTATTGCATAGTTGTCTAAAACATTGATCATTTCTTCCCCCCAGCGAGGCTCCTTTGCATCACTCTCCCAAGCAGAAATGTACCAACTCGGTAGATCAGTCAAAAACAAGGAGCTCACCAGCCTTTCCTCCTCTGGCGTTTGGAGGCCTTTGGTGTTTTCCTCTTTGAGAACTCACCAAGTACCTCAGTCTTGGGGTTTCCGTGGCTCAGTCTGTACAAGATCACCATGCCTTCCACAATGGACTTTCTAAATGAAACCAAAACTCCAAACTGGATGAACAACAAACAGACACTCTGAGAAACAAGCTACAGATTAAAATATTATTCACATACTTCCCCCAAGGTACAAAGTTCCTTTCTGAAGATTAGCAACTTACTCAACCTACTACAGCAAGCAAATCTGATATTTCTTCTCTGTTGGATTGCAAAGTTCACCGAAGCGTTCTGTTTTGAAACTCCCACTTTCTCAAAATAGGATCTCTGCTGGTTTTGTGTTTTTTCTTTCTTTTCTTTTCTGTGGTGCTGAGGACCGAACTCAAAGCCTGACACATGCTAGACAGAGCTTCCCAGACCACACCGTGCCTTTAATATTGCAGTTCAAGTACAAGCCAAGCATGTCCATAAATCGTGAGGGAGAACCACGACCTTCTCCTCAGGGTGGGGGAAAGGAAGTAGCCAAATGGATTACTAACGTGTGTGGGTGCGTCCAACAGCACCTCATTGCTCTGTACTAAAAACCATGTGACTCTGACTAGTTTCAAAGCTCTGGCCCCCAAACAACCAAGCGTCCTTTTTAAGTTGGCACTTCTTCCTAACAGGAAGCCTGAGCATTTTTCCTGCTCGCCTCACACAGTGCCGGGCCAGCTGTCTAACAATATGGGTCCCGGAAAGGGGTATGCTACCCACATGGCTCGGACGCCACCAGTGCCTGTTGCTCACAGCAAATGTCAGCAGGAAGGTAAGGTATGGGTCCAGGGATTTGGCAGACACACCCCGGAGAAGCACCTATGCACCCCCAACTGCCAGCAGAGGAATCCCAAGCACCAAGACTGGCATCCCACATGAAGTCTAGCTCCCAGGGATTAAAGAGCAGAGCTCTCTGGAGCCACCCAGGGCAGTTCAAAGAGGGATGGACCTTCAGACATCTGTTCCAAAGAAATTCCACCCCCTGCTGGCACATGGCAGCCTCCCAGGTGCGTTTCCAAGGGGCAGCTACAGTGGGTCACTTCTGCATAACAGTTGGTGCCAGAGAACATCGAGATGGCCATTTCTAGTGATCCTGGACCTTCACTTTGGCTGGGAACTTGAACAGGCTTGGTAAGTGTTGTGGTGCGTTCTGTAATCCCAGCAGCAGAGAGTCTGAGACAAGGAGGATCACTACGAGCTCAAGGCCAGCTTGGGCTACATAGTAAGTTTTAGGCCACCCCAAACTACATGGTGAGACCCTGTCTCAAAAAACAAAAACAAAAATCTTCTTGTTGACCCCATTATAAGAACAATGCGGTTTCCTCTTCTCCTAGAAATCTGGCCTCGCAGCTCTGCTGTACTTTCTTCATCCCCATCAGGTTGATGTTCAGAATTGAAATAATTCAGCCTCCTCCAAACACCCTTCTCCCTCCCTACTCCAGTGACATCCCCTGTCTCAAACACCTATCACTCTGGAGAGGCTGCCTTGGCTGCTGTGTGACAACTCCTCAATTTTTGAATCACTTGAATATCAAACCAAGTACAAAGGGAATAAAAAACACACAGTAGTTGCTGGGAGGAAAAAGGCTCATTACATCCACTTCATTCTTTCTGGCAAACACAACCAAAAGATTTTTTTTTTTTTAAATCCCTCTGAAACTTCTCATTTAAGCTTGGGGTGCAAAAGGCATCTGCGACGGGAGAGTTCCCGGACCCACACAGGGGAAGAAAGGGAAGGTTTCAATGAAATACAAAAACCAACACAGATCTGAGGGGGAACAGGCGGCCCCCACAACAAGGCAGCCAACTGCCAAACTGTCATTTTGCTCCCCGGCTGAACAGAAGGCTCGAGTAACGACAACCACAAAACTCATTTAAAGTCTGAAAAGGTGACTAATGAGCTCATTCATGCTGGCTATAAATTATTCACTACAACACTGATCCCACTCAAGACAAACAGAAAAGTAAACTTTAAACACAGACATGGCTGGCCTTCCGGAGCGCAGCCAGTTATGTCTGTGAAAACTTCCCTCAATGAGCAGGATACTTTTCCCCTCATCTATTGTCACATTATTCTTCTGTTTACTTTTTTTTTTTTTTTTTTTTACTGCCTTTAATCAAGTTTAAGCAGACACAGCTGTTACACATTTCTGTTGAAATTTTTTTCCCATTAGTTATTACGAGCAATCACGATATCCTAAAAATACCAGCAAATTATATTCTCTAGAAATTGAAGGCTGACCTTAAAATGAAGCCCAGGTCCTCAGAAAGAATATTCATACGTGCATGTTGGGTAAGTGACAGCTGCACACAAAGGCGAAACAAAAGTGCAAAGCATTTTTTTTTCCACCCTTGAAGAGGTTTTCAATTCGCTTCCAAATTTCCTTTGGATCTAGTGGTAATGAGTTATTTCAAAACCTTACAATATAGAACCTGCTACTAATGGTCATGTTTTGGTTAAGATTTTCATTAAACACACAATGTAAGTGAATAAAGGGAAAAATGTCTCATGTAAGCTTTTTTCAGCAAAGATAAACAGAGCAGCAGGTTTGTTGAAAACTCACCACATTGCTGCAGATTACTTTCGGTTTCCTGTTTAATATTAAATAAAGAATTTTAGCTCTTCTGTTTTTATAATCTGGGCTATTTGCTACTACTGTTGCTACTAAAGTATTATGACTATGGCTGAATCATCCCATATTTCAAGCCTCTTTCTTTTTTATTCTCCTCTTACTTACGACCATATTTTCAAGACATTGTAAAAGTTAAAAGTTTCGAATCTGTTTCATAGATTTAAAAAAAAAAGTCCCCAAATAAGTACTTACATTAGCTGTTAGTCAGATGGCAGAACATTATGTATTTTTAAACTGCTTTGAATACTTTGAAAAGGAGCCACAGAAAAGCCACAAAAAAAAAAAAAAAAAAAAGTGTTCACAGTCAAACAGCACCAGATGGAGGTTCGAACCAATCAAAAGTGAAAGCAGCGGAGTTTGCAGCTGAAATGCGCCCTGCACACACCTCAAGATGACAGGAAAGGAATGGTACTAAGGCCTGACGCTTGTTGAAGACACTAGAAATAATTCACTGCAGGCCAACTAAGACCCAAGCTTTAACTTTAGCCTGAGCCCTGGCCAAACTGTTTCTAAGGAAAACCTTCCATGTTTTTTGTTTGTTTGTTTTTTCCATTTCGTTCACATGAATTAACGGCATGTCCAGTCATTTCTGTGTTCTGAAAGGCAAAGCAAAAATTTTTTTAAGTAGAGAAAGTGGAGTCTTGAAATATTTATAGCAAAGCACTTTGCCACCTACTGCCAGCAATCTGGTTGGCCTCTATGTATTTGGCATTATTTTTTTAATCCATGTTTTGGAATCTAGTAAGAAGCCTCTCTTTTCTTGTAGTTGTTTTGGGTATTCCTTTAGTTTTGTTTTTCTTTTTAGTACAGGGCTACAAGGTCTACAGGGTCTCACTACTAGATCGAACTCATAGTGATTCTCTCTTTTTTTTGAATGATGGAGAATACTCATTTCCCCCCAATTTAAAGTTTACTTTTGTTGCGAAAAGTTTATACAATAGTCATTATTTTTTTATTAATTTTATTGAGAAACAAATAGCAATAAGACAGTTTCATAACTGATTAGTAGGACAGTTTCAATAATTAATACATTGCACATTCTTGTCTTCGTAGTGGTTATTCATAGTACAAGATGCAGACATACCCTGTCCAAACACTATTAGTACAAATCTTTCTTCTCATTGAATTAAGAGAAAGTAGTTGTATATCTATCCTATTTTGTATATACAGATACAAAGTGGTCCTTCATTTATATCCCCTTTTTCTTATTTAGTTTTGTCAGAGATGGGTATTCCACTGCCATTTAAATATTGTAGGTACGAGAGTTTTCAGCCTCCCAAGAGCTAGGATCATAGGTGAGCACCACCACGCCCAATCTCAATTGCAGTCTCAGTGTGCCCCAGGGGCAGCGGTGGCAAGGCAAGCCTGGGGATTGAACCTCCGGCCCCTGTGCCTGCCTAAGCAGACACTTTATTCTGTTGAGCTTTATTCCACTGGCCCACTCCTTCGTTTTGATAGACTTTTTTTTTTCTTTAGCACATTTTAGTTCAGAGAAATTGAGCAAAACTTCTCCGTCCTCATAGATGCATGGTGTTGGTTTTTTTCTGTTTTATTTTGTTTTGATCAAGTGAGTGATGTAAAAATCTAATTTCAGCTAAAGAAATGCAAAAGTCTTCAGCAAGGTCCCCTAGAAGCCTAAATTCCTGTTACTTCTCCGTGGAAGGATAAAGCCAAAATACTGCTTTGAAACCGAGCCACGCGTCCTTCCTCCTTCCTGGCACAGAGTCTTACAAGCAGAGTTCGCCGTCCCTTGATTGGTGAGAGGCCTGGTATGTCCAAGGCTGTCTTCACACAGGCTGCTCTTGAGTTCCCTGGGGAGGACCCAAGGTGATGTCAGCTTTGCCTCAGGACATCCCAGGCACCTGAACAACAGCAGTCAGCACAATGAACAGCAAGTACCCGAGTACTGCGGTCCAAGGAATCATAAAACACACACAACAAAAGCTCGCCAGTGTTTCCCACAGGCCAGGCACGGCGCCAAGAGCTACATTATTCATTTCATCCCCTGCTACCTCACAGGTAGATGCTGGCATCCACATGGGCAAATGAGGACACTGAGCCTCAAAGGAATTATGTCTCTGGCCAGAGGACAGCAAGGGGTGCCTGGAGGGGTGAGATGGACTTCTGTCCCACAGAGGCCCTTGTGTTGGGACCTTGGTTGCCAGCGTGGTGAGCCAGAAGATGTGGGACTTAGAGGAAGGGCCTTAAGTCACTGAAGCATTGCCCTTGGGAAGACTGAGGTTATTCTCTAGCTGCCCCTTGGGAGCCCCTGGGAAGAGGTCTTCATAGAAGCCTGAGCCTGGCCCCACCTGGTTGTAAGCAGATGCTTCTACACACTGCCTGCCATGATGTGACTTGGGCAGAGGAGGAGCCCCTGACAGAGCCTTCACCGTGTTGTTGGACTTTGAGTCTCCAAGTCTTACGTGGGTTAAGACACCTCTTTTCCTTCTTTTTTTTACTGTATTTGGTACAGGGTCTCACTATGAAGCTTGCTCTCATAGTGGTCCTCCTGTTTTCAGCCTCCCCAGGGCTGGGATTACAGGCTCAGTCTCGTGGCAGGCTCATCGCACCCGAGGACGCGGCCAGCCAGGATGGAACCCCGGTCCCTGCCCTTGCCAAAGCAGGTGCTTAGTCTGCTGAGCTATCTCACCAGCCCAAGACACCTCTTTTCTTCATGGGCAGCCCACCTCAGGTATTTTGTCATGGTCATAAAAAGCTGACCAATATGTACCGCACCTGTCTTCCGCCTGCACAGCATGCCTTTTCCTGCACTGCACTCTCCGACCTGTTGATGCGCTCCAAGCTCAAGATTACACAGTGTAATTTACCATAATCTACTTCTGAGACTTCTTTATCACAGAGTTCTGTATTTGGCTTGGGTTTTGCATAGAAGTTTGCAAACAGATTGCTAAACACAGAAAGCCTTTCTCCACTGTCAGCTAGTTCTGATGCTCACGTAAAAAAACGCCCATCACTTACTAAATGAGCCAGCACACCCACAAAATATCAATGTACCCACAGTGATGATCATACACTAGTATTGTGCTTTTCTTTGGATTTTTTTTTTTTTTTTTTTTTTTTTTTGTATTTTTTAGGGAAGAGTCTACAGGGTGTTCAGGGTCTCACTACTAGATTGGACTCCTAGTGATTCGCCTGTTTACAGCCTCCCAAAAGCTGGGATTACGGGCACACACCATCGCACTCAATCTCAATTGCCATCTCAGTGCACCCTGAGGGTGGGGCCAGCACAGCAGGCCTGGGGATTGAACCTCCAGCCCCTGCACCTGCTTGCAGGTGCTTTAATCCACTGAGCTATTTGACTGGCCCTTTTTCTTTAGATCTTAAAACACAAAGATTTGGAGGCTGGTGTATAGCTCAGTCATACAGAGCTTGCCTTGCAGCTAGGCCCTAAGTGCCACCAGATAAACAAATACGCAGACTTCTGTACACACACATATAGACACACAGTGAATTTCAGAAAAGTTCAGGAAAGCTCGTAACTCAAGAGGCCTTGAACCTTCAGAAGGAACAATCAGCTGTGATAGGTCCATCTGACAGCTCGCAGAACAGTGTACTCTGCCACTCTTTAGCCTAATGACCCCGCGACACGCACCTACACTGCCAGTTCATCAAATAAACCTTGTTTAAATATTGTGTGAATAAAGGGACAAAGCACTGGAGGTTTCACTTCAAATTACGCTTCTAAAGCACATGTGTGTAACAAAAAAAAAAACATTTTTTTGAATATTTTCTCTTGTTCTTTACACTCAGAATTAGGTGAGTCCTGTCTACCAATTAAGAAACACCATATCCTACCACACCAGAATTATCTTCCAAAAGCTTACGGACAGAGAATTAAAGATAGAGATGAACCTTTACCAGTTATGCAAGCACTTTCAGAACAGCCATGACGAAAAGACACTGACCACGCCACCCATCAGATTAAAATTCTCCCTGCATATCTTGGGCGTGAAGATAAAACTCTCTTAGGGAGGCACCCAGCACCCTGCAGCCATTCCAAAGCCTTCCACAGCCCTGTCCCAGAGACTGAGGGCACACAGGCTCCCTCAGCACAGGGCCGTCTCCCGCACCCGTGCCCTCTTCACGTCCTGAGGCAGAGTTCACTCTCTCACAGATTACCCACATTTGCTCCTCTGAAAGCCTTCCTGGTGTCACAGCTGAAATCTCATCACAAGATTAGCTAAAGCTCCACAGAAAGTGGATGAAGCAGAAAGCTGAGGTCTGTGGTTTCATTCTTGAGACACTCTCAGCTCACCACAGGGATCTGATTCCACTGCCACTTAGAGTCCCTCCGGCTTCTGCCACCAGTGCTAGCTCTCTCACTCCATATGAAGTATCTCTTCTTTTTCATTTTCTGTTTTGAGACACAGTCTCTCCATGTGTCCTTGAGCTCACTGTGTGGCCCAGGCTGGCCTCAAACTCATGGCGATCATCCTGCCTCAGCCTCCCAAGGGCTGGGACTCCACCACACCTGGCCACTCTTACCGCTCTCTTGTGACACCACACTGCAGCGATGCCATGAATGTTGATGGCTGAGCTCAGTCCCTAACATCCCAGGTCACCATCTGAAGGAGATACATTTGCTACGGAGAATCAGCACTGACTGAGTCAAAGCAAGAGTCAGTTATCCACCACTTTCTGGGCCTTGTGCCTCAATCCTCCATTGTTCCAACTCATGGGTAGGAAGAAAGTTACTAATTGCTGGCTGAACTGGTTTATCCTTTAATCTAAACAGAGCTATTTATCTCCTAATTGTAGTCTGAGCTTTATAGCACTGGCCAAAAAAGGTTTATTCATTACAAAAACCAATTAATATAAGAAGAAAATAAAATCTACAAGGTTAGCTTTAGGAATAACTTTACTAATGATGTCATATAAGCCCCTAATTTAATGAAGCAACTGAAGCCAGAGAAGTGACTTGGGGGCCCTAGTCAGACTGCACATTAGGATTTTCCTCTCCAGCGTCGCTTCTTCTCTCCCTCCCCCACAGCGCCCCAGATTTCCCAGTCCTGTGGGTTGGGCTCAAAGGGCCCATCACCTCCCCAGGGGACTGCATTCATGAAGAGAGGGCAGCTTGGGAAAGTTCTCGATGCAGGAGCCAACACACCTCCACCGATGTTCACAAGGCTGAGCTGGCTTTTCTGTCACTTGCCACCAAGACTTCCTAACAGCCATGGAGACAGAAACCTAGGGAGAGTTAGTGGTGGATCCAGTTTCCTAACTTCCCCCTGGAAGTGTCTACTACCATAAAGCCTTTTCCCTACCTGTTTTGCTTTCTCTGGTTTTTTGAGACAGCATCTCATTGTAGAGTTCTGGCTGGTCTGCAGCCTTCTATGTAGCGCAGGCTGGCCTCGAACTTGTGGCAGTTCTACTGCCTCAGCTCCCAAGTGCTGGGATTGCAGGTGTGCACCACCATACCCGGGCAAGTCTTCAATGTCACAAAATACAGGGGGGGAGAAAAACCCATAACTTGACAAATTTAGTGGCTGGACTTGATAAGAGAAAAATGATTTAGGAAAAAAGTACTGTACCAAATTATGTTATTACTGAGTATTTTTAAAGAATGGCTTCATGTGTAAAGATTGGCCATGTTAATAGTCTGTGATGAATGGAATATTCATGAATGAGGGTTAACTGTCTGGAATCCAGAGTTAATGGGGAGGTCAGGTCTGTGTTACAACCTGAAGCAAAACAAGATTCCCACCAAGGTCTTAGAGCTGATCTCGAAGCTGGGCTGATTTCTAAGGGCAGGTAGGAAGACTATCTCAACAGTGTATCTCCAAGTGTCCATGCCAAGCTCAGGTGCTCGTGGAGAAACGATCACAAGCAGAACAGCAATGTTAGCAACTAGCTTCTGTATGGCAGACAGCTGAGATGGTATCTGCTTGGTGTCATAGAACACAGTGGCCGATAGGAGGTAGGCTGGCCAAAGTAGTTACGTAATGACTTTGAATATTCAATTATTGCATGAATATAACTAAGATTACACTTAGTGTGCGTGAGAACATATTCTTTTATAAACTTATTATATTATTATAAAAATTATTTTCCATAAATATAAGTGTCAAACATAATGTAATTAATATTCACTTAGTAGTCTCAGCAGCACTTAATGTGAAACACTGAAGTTTAAGGCTCAAAACCCCAATGACCTCTTCTGGGTTAATGTACATCTTCTACCTTGCAGATAAACCACTATACAGGGAGACTTGAGATGCCACAAAATCTTACAGCTTATACGTGAATGAAGCACAAGAGAAATTTTCCAAAATTTGACAATAGACTTAGAACTTCACATGGCATTAGCAATAACCAGTTGTGAAGCTTAACATTTTTATTTTAGAAAGCAAAGCTCAACCAATCATGTTTAAGCATCAAACAAATGATCTGCTATTCTCACTATAGAAAACAGCATCCTAAAATTGTTATCACATGAGGAAATGATTGAAGTGGACACGGGCAAGAAATGTAGGAGAAGGGCCAGCGAGAGAGCTCAGGGTACTAAGCGCCTGCTTAGGCAAGCACAGGGACCGAGGTTCCATCCCCGGCACCACATGCCGCTCCAGCCCTGTCCCCAGGCGCAATGAGCCAGCCACAGAGACCAGGCGTGGTGGCGCATGCCTATAATCCCAGCACTGGGGAGGCTGAGAACAGGAGGATCACTACAAGACCAAGCTGCGCAGTGAGACTCTGTAACAAATACATTAAAAAAAAAAGGAGAAAAGCAATGTAGAGACATGTCAAATAGCTAATGAGTAAATGGATTTTATGATGTTTTGATGTCAGGTTTTAAAATACAGGTTTTATATGTTTTCTTTCATCATTTGAAATAAATGAGTAAGTGCTCATTGTTTATATTATTTGGGTTGTTTTGATTTTTCATCATTATTATGTTTATTATTGTTATTAGACAGAGTCTCCCAAAGATTCTAAGTTGCCTAGGCTGGCTTTGAACTTGCAGTCCTCCCGCCTTGGCCTCCGATGGTGCTGCGAGCCACCATGCCTGGCTTCACCATGTTCAGTTTAAATGCTCACCCTTACACTCACTCTTTGGTTAGGGGTTATTTTGAGATTAAAGACTGAAAAGTTTGCTGTTTTTTTTTTTTTTTCAGTGCTGGGGATGGGACCCAGGGCTGGGCAAATGGCCTTCCACTGAGTCACACACCCAGCCTTCTCTTGTTTTTTTTTTTTTTTTTTTTTTTTTTTTTTTTTTTTTTTTTCTTAAATCAGGGATCGAACTCAAGCCCTGTGCTTGCCAGGCAAGCACTTATTCTACGAGTCACCTTCCCAGCCCTTTCTCTTGGTTTTACATTCACTATTTTACAGTATTTCCTTAAAGAGTAAATCCCCACATGGGATGGGCAGCAGGCTGCCCAAAGCCCGCACCCACCCCTTTGAGCACTGACTCCTCACTCTCTGCCAACTGCTCTATGAGGCAGGGACAGCTCACAGAAGAGGGCCTGGGCCTCCGAGGAGGAGACCTGTGGCCAAACCCAGCTGTGTGGTCCTGGGATCCTGCCACACCAGTTTTGCTCTGGGGACTGCTCAGCCCTAAGGCAAAAAAGGGAAAGCCTTCCTCTGACCTCCTTATGGCACTCAAAGGGCGTAGGAAGGGACTGGGGCATCCTTCAGTAGTAGAGCATTGGCCTAGCAGGCAGGAGGCCCTGGGTTTCCCCAACAACAGCGGTTTGAAGAGAAATCTCAAGCCCTTAGAGCAGTGACCTTACCTGAACTCACTCAGGGTTCAGTTAGCATCCCTGGCAATTACAGGTGCCCCGAATCACACTGGAGGTCTTGGCTCAGCCGAGACACCTCACCGGCTTGCCCGAAAGGGCATGCTTTGTACAGGGTCAGCCTTGGTAGACAGCAGGTGGTGTATAGATGCGCAAAGTTGCTCAGAGATAGAGACAGAGACAGACAGACACAGAGACAGACAGACAGCCAGATGCAGAGTGTGACCTCCTTTGGGGGCCTATGCTGTTAACGTATCTAAGGAAATAAAGAATCCTTCGAACCCCTCGCCAAGTCTGGGCTGAGCGAAGGCTGGCCGCTCCGTCCTGGGGTGCGGTGGCTTTATCAGGAGGCACACACTCCCACCTTCAGCCCCACTACAACTACTTGGTTGTGCAGCCCTGACCAGGGCTGGGAAAGTCCTCTGTCTCTATGCCTGGGTGCAAAAGGAGGTACAGCGCGAGGGCCAGAGTGCAGCTGGGAGGGATGGCACATCGGTACCCTTCAAGTCCCTAGACCTACAGGGACACACTCCACAGGCAAATGCTATACAAGTGATTACTGCTATCAGGTCAAATGCAAAGGAATTAGAACAAGAGCTCAGTGCTGCCTCCGGGAGTTAAGGGTGTAGTTGCCGAGCGCTTCATTAGTGTGATCCAGATCCTGGTCTGACCACGGGTGCCACAAAAAAGGAAAAATAAAACAGTTGATAGCCAGCGAGATAGCTCAGCAGTGCAAAGTGCCTGCTTAGGCAAGTTTAAGCAGGCGCAGGGGACTGTGGTTCAATCCCTGGCACCATGTACCACGCCAGCCCCACCCTCAGGGCAGGCTGAGCTGGCAAAAAAAGTTTGAAAAAAACCAAAAAAATCATTTGCACTGGGTGCACTGGAACATGCCCACGTAATCATGGTCCAGGGAACACGCTTATAATCCCAGCTTCTGGGCCAGGGAGATGGCTCAGTGGAATAAGCGCTTGCCTCATAAGGACAAGGGCCTGAGTTCAATTCCTGGTTCTGGAAAAAAAAAAAAAAAAAAATCCCAGCTTCTAGGGAGGCTAAGGGAGGAGGATCGCTAGTTCCAGGTCAGGCTGGGTAATTCAGCGAGAATTTGTCTCAAAATAGAAAAGGGCTGGGTGGGCACGGTAGTGCATGCCTGTAATCCTAGCACTTGGGAGCCGGGAGGATTGCCATAAAGTAGAGGCCAGCCTGGCTCCACAGTGAGCTCAAGGCCAGCCTGGACTACATATAAGACCCTGTTTCAAGAAAATAAAATAAAAACATAAAAAGGGCTTGAGATAGAGCTGAGCACTCTCTGTGTTCAATCTATAGTACCTAACCAAAAAAAAAAAAAAAAAAAAAAAACCTCTTTGTTCATTTTTGTGTCTCTGATTCCTGTCCTACTACATTCACCTAAAACCACTTCATTTTCCCAGAGTAATTTCAACTCTTCCTTCTTCACTTTCTTTGTAGTTTAAACTCTGAAAGAGCCATGAAACTTTTCCCTGGAATTAATCAGGATTGCCTGATATTTTCAACAACTCCCTGAAGACCACTGAAAAACTTTTTTGTTCTTGGCTGGGGCCGCCTCCCGGAAAGGACAAACACCACTCTCCTAACGGAACTGGAACACTCCTGCACAGCCTTAATGACACCAGTTGCAAATTTCAGCCCGGTGTGTAGAACACATGGACAGCGTGTCTTCGTCTCGAAGCAGCGCAGGGCTGAGCTGAGCACACTGGCTGTTTGGACACTTGCTGTGACACTACCCACTCCTCTCAAGGAGCCGTGTCTCCATTACTGGCCATACTTCCTAACATGTGGTATCACCCAGGGCACAGAGGTCCCACCACTCCCAGCTCAACAAAATCCGCTCATCTTATCACTGTGGGTGGGGAGGGACCGAGTGACAGGAACATCACGGCAACCCAATGGCCCTGCTTGTGATTTCTCCTGCATTCCGCACTCAGATGTGAGAAGTGGGAGAGTCTGCAGGTGTGACGCAGACAGGATAGGATGGAATACGTCAGCCGTGCAAGGAAAAAAGCAAACTCAGCCAGGCCGCTTGGGTCAGGGGCTCATTTGCCCTGAATTCTCTTCCAAGCGTCCCCAACGTGTCTGTCTTGTGACCAGGCCCCCATTCATGGTGTGACTGGCTAGCTGGTTTTTGTTAGGCCTACAGTCTCTTACTCCTACAACCACAGCTTCTCCTTATCCTAAGCACCAGCCATGAACATAACTCACACATTAGCCTACATCCAACTTAGGCCCTGCCCTATGTTCAAACTGAAAATGACTCCCAATATCAGGGGCAGAGAAGAAGGAGTCCTCTAAAGCAGGGTGTCACCAAACTTACATTTGGGCCAAATCAGTTCATTACCTATTTTTGTCAATAAAACTTTATTGGAACACAGCCATAGCCATTCACTATCCAGAGCTTCCACTGAACCATGACAGAGCTGGGTCTTCACAGCATAGACCATATAAACCCACACAGCCTAAAATACCTACTAGCTGGTCTCTTAAAAGACACAGAGTTTATAAAGAAAGGCTTTGCCCTCCTCTGCACTGAGGGAGAGAAGATGGAAGGGGCAGAGGGACACTTGGGGCCCAGCACTGTTTTTACCAATGGCTCAGCATCATGAGGCCGCACAAGTATTTCCATCTCTGCTGCCGCTTCACTCACAACATAGCATTAGTCATGGGTGACAGCAGCTTGACAAATAATTAGCTGATACCCTGAACATGCGACAGGAAGAAGTGGCTATTGTTTTTTTCTGAAGGATGAGAATCTTCTCTTGGTAGAGCAGCATTTTACCGCTGGGGCAGGAAGTGCTCATTTTTAGCCACTGCCCTGTGTATACTGTTCTCAGTTGGTGCTTCCTCGGCCTCCGTAACACGTGGGCACTTAGCTGGTCACCAACCCGCAAGGCGTGGGATACCAACTGAAGACCGTGTGTGACAGGCGAAGAGAGATCATCACCTCAGACCTTGATATTCAAGGAATATTTCCAGTGTTTGTTTGTTGCTTTGTGTTTGAAAAAGGGAAAGAAGGCTAGGGTTATAGCTCAATAGTAAAGCACTCGCCTAACATACATGGAGTCCTGGTTCCACTGGTTCCATCTCAAGCACCCAAAACAAGGGAAGGAAGGAAGGAGGGAGGGAGGGAGGGGGGAAGGAAGGAAAACTACGAGGCTGCTTGGAAGGATAAGTAGAACTTTTTAAGTAGAACTTTTTTAAAAAGGGACAAAGGATGAGAGAATACGCTA
>NW_004524646.1:1455712-1457906 GCF_000260255.1 Octodon degus
AAAAAAAAAAAAAAAAAAAAAAAAAGATTGAAAGAGAAGAAGCGAAAACAAATTCTTAGGGTGAGGAAGGTTAAGCATATTCAGAGAACTGTGGAATAGACCAATTTATCTGGCAAAGGGTTCCTCCAGGGAATAACAGAGAAAATGATTAGAAAGGTAAACCTGGAGGAACACGCAGTCCAAAGCCCCTAAGTTTGGATTTTATCCTAGACACCAGGGCACCATGGAATAGCCCAGGGAAGGTGGGTGACGGCAACATGAAATGGTATTTTGGAAACATTAATTTGGCCATATGATATAAGAAGAATCAGAAGAAATTGAAATTCAGAGGACTTGAACTTCAAGCATAGGAAATAGTGTCTGTTATATCCAAAAGGCATCCTTTTGATGAGGAAAAGAAATGATCTCTATCTTCTTCTTAGCTTCAATCTTCCTGTTTATCTCATCTGTCTTAACTACCTGTTATCATCTGACACATAACAAAACTAGAGCCCTGAAAGAAAAATATTTCAGGAAAGGTCAAGTCTTGGTGTAAATCATCACTCTTTGGGGAGACAGAGAATACAAAGTGTAAGAGTTGGCCTTTGACTTCAAATCACAAGCAGGAGAAAAGGTCTTTCTGGGGAGCGTGAGGAGGCTGCTTCTCCTTCCATCTTTGTCTTTTCTACTCTGTCAACATCCAGTTCCTACCCATAACCCCCCAGCAAGGCAGCTAGGCCACACCAGCTTTCTCTGAATGACCAGGGTTCGTGAAAAATAAGACTCTCCTCCTTCCTCAGGTACCTGCTTTCTGTCATGGGGTGGGTTCTACACCCCTCACACATTCCCCTGGCCTAAGACTTCAGGTTTTGAGGTCACAGAAGAGTCACTTCTTAGTGTGGGAGGCAGCACGGAGCAGCAGTTGAAGCGCCGCTTCAGAGCAGATGGACCAGAGTTTGAGTCCCAGCCTCTCCCAACGTGTGATCTCCTCTGGTTGCCTGACCCACGAGCCTGGGTCCCCACCAGTGGGTCCCCACCTATTCAGTGGGGATGGTGAGCACCTACTTCAAGGGATGTCATGAGCATAACCAGGAAAATGTTTCCAGAACACTTTGTGTGCAGCGAGTGCCCTTCATTAGGCTAAGGGATGGTACTGCCGCCATTCTGTCTCCCTGGCGGGCAATGAGGTTTGGTGGGTCCGGGGAACCAAGCGTAGCTGGGTTTTATGTGCTGGGTACAAGGTGCTTCTTCAGTTTAATAATCGAATCCTAACACAGAAAGTCACTTCTCCCCTGAGTACACCACCAGGCTCCTGGAGGACCAGGGGAGACCCAAGCACCTGGGCTGGGGCTTTGGCAGGGCAGCCCGGCTGCGCATTCCCAGGGTCCTGAGAAGGGACAAGAGCTAGAGATCTCAGAGCACTGAGCTGACACCTGAAGGGCTCCTACCTTGCTCAGATGGCAGTGGGGTTGTCCTGGCCCATGCAAGGCGCCCTAACAAATTGGGTCTAAAACCAGGGTTCTGTGCCCTCTCCTCCTCCCTGAAAGATACAGAAGCCATCATGGTCACCGCCGAAAAAAACTGCAGAAAAGTAAAAGCAGGGAGGAACCATATTCTTTTACTCAAAGCTTCTGCCTCTCTGCTAGCAATTCCAATGTCAGGGTTTTCCTGTGCATACAACAGAACAGTCTCATCGCATTATGCTGCATGATATTCTATACCCTGCTTTTTGCACTTCGTGTGGTAGGCGGTCTGTTTCTACAATGCAATCATGAGCTCTAGGTGAGCTGACCGTATCAGCCGCGGGGGTCACTAGGCAGATCTCTCCCACCAAAGAGCGGGCCTCAGGAAAGAATCGCAGAGCGAATGAACAGCTGTGCGCTATCATATGCTGCAAGCAATCACTTACCCACTTTTTGTGGGCATGTAGGTTATTTTTTCTGCTCCTATGTGCTATGTCAGATGAACAGCTACGTTTTATTTATTTATTTTTGTTTCTGAAGTGACTTCCATTTATTTTGATACATCTTTTTCCCATGATGATTTACAAGATCTTCAAGCCGATATAAATATTTTATAAATATTTAAATTTTGGGGTATACACCTGTACAATACCTCAGCAGTATCTTTCAGCAAGAAAATAATGAAGAGTAAAGGCTAGACACAATTACTAGGTATAGTGAAAATCTGCTGCAAATATTTCTTTTTTTTTTTT
>NW_004524646.1:1458550-1464740 GCF_000260255.1 Octodon degus
TGCTGGGGATCGAACCGCGGTCCCTGTGCTTTGCCAAGCTTGTTTCAAGTAGGTGCTTTAGACCACTGAGCCATCTCACCAGCCCCGACTCTTCCCATTTTGCCGTGGTAATATTTGTGAGGCATTCCTTTTTGCACAGTACCCATTCCCTTGAAGTCTACAATATCACCCTTTTTGTAGATTCGCATGTATGTAGCCAAAGGAACAACCCCATGTTTTCTAAAAGGCCTGGAAAACATATACCAGGTTCCCCTCCTCTTGCCCTTTGTGTTAGTCATTTTGACAAATTATTGGAAAATGGCAGTTTCAGCCGAAAGCAACAGCTACATCATAGATAGTTTTATTTTGTTTGACAGTGGTGGTCCTGGAAGTTGAATCAAGGTTCTTTTTCCTGAGCTATTTGCCCTTTTAAATTTATTTTCATTTTCCTAAATTGCTACATTGCCCAGGCTGGACTCTGATTTGGGGTCCTCTTCTCTGACTCTCCGAGTGCTGGGATTACAGGGGTGTCTTAGTTACATTCCTGTCCCTGGGACACCATACCAGAGACCTATAACTTAAAGGAGGAAGCCCTTATGAACACAAGGCTTTGGGGAGCATCTGGCTATCAAGCATAACAAGGGGCGTATCACCTCTTGCTCTTGCACAGGGAGAGATTTCCTTATGATAAATTTCTAAAAGAGAAATTTCAGGGTCAATGAATATTCATGTTGTCAAGCCTTGGATACCCGATACCAAACTGTTCTTCAGAAAGGTAATCCTAGGGCCGGGGAGATGGCTCAGTGGAATAAGTGCTTCCCTTGCAAGTGCGAGGGCCTGAATTCAATCCCCGGTTCCACAAAAAAAAAAAAAAAAAAAAAAAGGGAAAAAAAAAAAAAAAAAGAGGAAAGGTAATCCTCATTGATCTCTTTCACTAATGATGTACAAGAGTGAAGTCTAGAATTTTCTCCATAGAGATGAGTATGTGAACTAAGAAAGAATTTGAAGGCTCTTTCAGAAGGCATTTTAATGAAGAAATGAAGGCTGGACTTGAACTTCAGTCTGATATCTGGTAATGCTAGGCAGCACAAAACATCTTCCTGAATGCTCGCCTGCTTTCCTCTGACATCCCCTTGTTGAAGAGCACCACACGGTACCTAATATTGCCATAAAGAGAATTACCAGCTTCCTACCATCCAAATATATAGTCTCCTAGGAAACACACCCCACGCCCCAGGAGCCTAAGCAGGTTCCCTCCGGCTCAGCACAGAAAACCTGATCTTTCTGTATAAACAGTGGCCCACACCAATCTGTGTCGCTGGCACTGACTCTGTTTTGCCTGACTTGTCTATAAATATCTGCAGTTAAAAGTAAACGTCCATAGCCATTTCTAGATGTCTTTTTATCATCCACATACATATGAAAAATATGCTGTTCACTTCAAAAGCACATTGTTCACATTGGTTCCTTAGAAAGAGTGTTGTTCTTCCTAATAGCAAATCACAAAATAAATTCCACAGAATACGCCCATCAGAGTGCTCTGATTGGTTTTCCTCCTGTCAGTCAAGGAGGTCACTTGTGAAAATGCAAACAGAGCTCTGTAGATGCAGATCCTGAAAACTTCATGTCTGTGGGCTCCACCTGGCCAGTGGGGACCACCAGCAGCAGCAGCAGCATCCATACACTGTCTCCTGCACCCCGCCAGACGATACCCTAAAGCACTCATGACAAGATTGACCAAAAGATTTACCTCCTTTCTATCCATCTCCCTCCACTCCTCCCAGAAGGTTAAGAGGTGATTGCCCAGAAGAATCTCTGGCCTCCCTTCACATCCTTGTCAGACAGCAAAAGGGGAAAAATAATTTAGATTCTCTACATAAGAAACCCTGGGTTCAAAACCTACCTCTGCCCCCAAAGGACTATGTCATGTTTTTTCTGTGTCTCCATTTCTCAATCTTCAAAGTGAGGTGACTTCTGCATCTCATGTATTTCACAAGAACCGAAAAGGAACTGGGGCACAACAATCTTTCTCATGTTTGGAGAGGGCGAGTCCCTGCCTAAATCCAACCTGCTCCTTTGTTAGGACATCGGCTCTAACATTGCTCTACTGATCAGACACATCGCTGCCACCCAACGCTCCCTGCACCTTAGCATCTGACAACAGCGTTATCAGAATATCTCCTTAACCTTTTGGATCATCTATGATGTTTTAAAAATCCATATGGCTCTTTCTAATCAATTAATATGAGCGACTCTTTTCCTTACAGCCTTTTCCTGTATGTACCCAGACACACTTCACAAAATACAGAAGTCCCAGTTCTTTTCCTTGGTGCAAAATGAACACCAAGTCCTCAGGACTCAACAGATAAAAGTCTCAAAGCCCATGTTCATAGCCCATGTTCATTATCCATAAAAGGAATTTCATAGTTCATCATATCGCCACCAAGTCAATCAGAGGGTTGGGAACTAAACACAAGTTCTGAAGTCCATGTTTCTAGTTTCCTTGTGATACAAACAAGACAGAATCTTTGAGAACAAAATGCCAAGGTGACATTTGGAGTTACCACGTTTGTGGGGGCAGGAGGCCAGCTTCTAGGACATTTTGCATTCTCCTTTGGAGAGGGAACTGGGGAGGTTGCCAGGTCCACAGTCCTATGTGCACATGGCTTGGCCAGGTTGCCCTGCGGGCTGACAGCTTGGCCCATGGACTCATGGTCTCTCTATGCTACTGGAGCGAAGTTTCCTGTCAGGAGCTTTTTTGGGACAGGAGCTCATAGGGAGTGCGGGAAACCCAGTTGCCCTGATGGTCAGATTAAAGCAAACCAGTTTGCAGGGGCTAGACTGTCAGGGACAGGGATGGCATCTGTGGGACACAGGAGGAAGACCACGTAGGACAACCCTGTGACACCAGCCACACTGGTCAAGCCCCTTCTCCTAGGCTCAGATAGTGCTCCCCAGGTGGTCAGATCGTCCTGGTGTCGACTCCTCTTCTGCTCTCCAGAGGCACTCAGGCTGGACGGAGGCTGGGCAGCTCTTGACACCCTGCACTCCAGCATCATGGAGCCAGCTACTGGCAGCAAAGGGGCCACTGTACTGAGACAGCTGCAGGCCTCCACTCCCACCTGATACAGTTCCCTGATGGACTCAGATGGGACACAGTCGCTCTTTCCTGTCACTCTGGCCTACATCCTTTGCAGAACAACAACTCCCAGAGCCTGACCCAACCTGCTGGAAGTCCACTCAGAGCTCTGAACCCATGGACAAGCTGTGAGACCCTAGTGTCTTCACTGGTCAGTGAAGGGAGACACAGCTTTTCTTCAGAAGTTCCTTCCAGCTCAGAAAAGAATATTTGCCACATCCTCTTCTTAAAGCTTTGTACCCTGTGTGTCAGACAGAAATACTTCTCAAGATTTTTCTGTTAAGCTTGTCAGGAACTTGGGCCAGGCCACGGCAGTCCCCCAGGGCTTGCCTTTGTTTCCCAGGTATCTATGCACATCTCATGGCCTGCAGGAAGCATCCTTCTCGAGAATGACAGTCTCAGTGTCCCCATCTGCAATCACTGAGGCAGACTTGATGAATACTCAGGCCTCTTGGAGAGGAAAGAATACAGGATTCTGCAAGTAGAAATCTTAGACCAACCAGCAAAGGCCAGGAGGAGGAGGAGGAGGGGGAGGAAAATAAATCAGTGTCACTGAATACAGTGGCACACACCTGTAGTCCTAGCTATTTGGGAGGCTGAGGCAGGAGGATCACAGTTTCAAGGCCAGCTTGGGCAATTTAGCAAGACCCTGTCTCAAAATAAGAAATGTCACAAAAGGTCTGTGTATAAAGTTCAGTGGTAAAGCACTCCTGGGATGGGTGGATCCCCAATACTGCCAGTGAGAGAGAGAGAGAGAGAGAGAGACAGACAGACAGACAGACAGACAGACAGACAGACAGACAGACAGAGACAGAGAGAGACAGAGAGGCAGAGATTGAGAGAAAAGCCAGTGTTGACCAAACACTTCAAATTAGACACATAATGGTCTAAAAACCAGTATCCTACATTCATCTCAGTGTATGAATGATACAGGGCTCATTCTCTAGTGGTTTCTGATTTTGCTGTCAAGAATGGATGTGGACACAGAAGCCAGCCAGTTCTGTGCCACCAACCCAGCCCCGGATGGCACTCAATGCTGACAAGTTACCAGCATGTGTGGTGGACATGGTCTGGTAATACAGTGCTCCAAATATCCTGCCTAACTGTCAGGAAGTGTCATTCCTGCTGGCCATGGGCGCAAGGTCCCTTGGTCAACAATTCCGTGGCTGGAGTGTGCACACGGTGTTATCATTTAACCAGGTTGTCCCAGGGTGGCTTTTAGATTGATGTGTTTTCAGAGTTCTGTGTTACCTGTCAGTAATGTGTCACCTTGCGGATGTCAGCCTGGAAACCAGCCGGGATGAATGGGCAGCTGCCAGGGCCCTGTGCTCGTTCTGCAGAGTCGCTGCAGCTTTGGGGTGACAGACCTGCAAGTTAAATCTTCATCACCCCAGCCTGCGTGGCCTCACACCTTGGATTCACTTTCTTATCTCTATTTCCACTTACTACCTATGTGGACAGTTTTGAAGGCTGCCACTGTGTATATGTTATTTTTGGCTTTTTTTTTTTTTGGAACTGTCTCAGTATGTAGTGGCCTTGAATGTACTACGTAGCCCGGGCTGGCCTCGAACTCAGAACTCTCCTGCCTCGGCCTCCTGAGTGCTGAGGTTTCAGGTGTGCACCACTACACCTGGATTATAAATATATTACATGCTTTAAAATAAAAACAGCTAGGGGGGCTGATGAGATGGCTCAGTGGTCTAGAGCACCTACTTGGAGCAAGCTTGGCGGAGCCCAGGGACCACGGTTCAGTCCCCCAGCACCACATGCCGGCCAGCCCGCCCCCTGGTGGGCTGGGCTGGCCACACACACACACACATACACACACACACACACACACACACACACACACACACACACACACACATAAATAAATAAATAAATAAAATTAAAAAAAAAAAAAACAGCTAGGGCCAGCCAGATAGCTCAGTGAATTAAAGCACCTGCAAGCAGGCACAGGGGTCGGGGGTTTGATCCCCCAGCCTGCAGAGCCATTCCTGCCCCCAGGGCAAACTGAGATGGCAACTGAGACTAGGCGTGGAGGCGCGTACCTGTAATCTCAGCTCTTGGGAGGCTGTAAACTGGGGGATCACCACAAATCTGATCTAGTAGTGAGACCCTGAACACCCTGTAGACCCTTCCCTAAAATACAAAAAAAATAAAAACAGCTTTTACATGACACAATGTGCATTTCAGAAAGTTGTCATCCTAGCACCCGGGACTTTGGAATTTCTAGAGTGATTCAAATTCCAGAGGATCACACTGATGCCATCCCCACCTTGTTCCAGCATCTCAGCTCCCTGAGTCTACTCTACACAGACAGGACCACATCACATGGTTACTGCAGAGGGAGCCAGACCTGGAGCTTAAACGGCTCAGGCTCACCTAAAGCAGTGGTGTGGCTCAGCCACAGAGCACTCACTAGCCTGGGGGAGGCCCTGAGTTCAGTCCTAAAATAAACAGCCCATGTAAAGCCCAGCCACAGCTCCCCATTTCCTACTGTGTAAAAACCACCATTTTACCTTCATAATGTATGTACATGACTGATACCAGAGCCATCCGTACACCAGGCTGGAGGAAAAACAGGCATCGCTGTATCTCTGTGCCCCCAGCTGTGCAGGTGTGCTGTCGGGGTGACCTTAGGGAGGCAGGAGGAGAGGCAAGCAAAAGGACGGGGGCCAGGGTTTCCTGTGCCATCCTCCCTAGCGGTAATCTTGCTTCTCCCCAATTTGGTTCAGAGACGAGGGGCATCTCCTAACAGTGATAGTTCAAAAAAAGTAATTTATATACCTTGGCTCCACCTGTGCCGGAGTGGAACTCAGCAGAACAGCTCCTTGGTCGAGTTGACCTCTCTGTCCCCGCAGACCCCGTGAAGCAGCATTGGCCAGAGCAGTAGCCCAACTGGCGTGGGCGGGGGAGGGGCAGGCTTACACTCCCACCTGGGCGGACGCTCACCTTAAAGTCAGCCAGTTCAAGAACCTGGCCCTTACCAAGACCTTATCCTGTCTCAACCTGGCCCTCACCAAGACAGGGAGCCTTAGAATCTTCTCCTCCTCCTCCTCCTCCTCCTCC
>NW_004524646.1:1464925-1507811 GCF_000260255.1 Octodon degus
CCTCCACCTCTTGCTCTTTCATCCACGGGAGAACACATGAAAAAGGGGGCTATTACTAAAAGGAGACACACACACACCTGTAATCTCAGCTACTAGGGAGGCTGAGGCAAGAGGATGACGAGTTCCAGGCCAGCCCAGCAATTTAGCAAGAACTTGTCTCAAAAATAGTTTTAAAAGGGCTGAAGGGGACCAGGGAGATAGCTCAGCAATCTAAGTACCTGCCTGGCAATCACAAGGACCGGGGTTTGATTCCCCGAACTGCTTGCCGTGCTGGCCCCAGGCAAGCTGTGCCAGCCACCAAAACCAGGCATGACACACATACCTGTAGTCCCAGTGCTGGGGAGGCTGTGACGGGAGGATCACTATTGAATCTGGGCTGTGGAGAGAGACTCTATCCCAAATACATAAAAATAAAATAGAGAGGGCTGAAGGTATACCTGAGCGATCAAGCACGCCTTGGTTTGATTCTCAGAACCACAAGAAGAACAAGGCCCTGGGCCTCTGCACCCAGGAAGAGAGCTTTCATCAAGCAGTGAAGTGGCCAGAGCCTTGGGCTGGGACGAGCCAGCTTCCAGAACTCTTCAATGAATAGACGGTTGTTGTCCCAGCTCCTCAGTTTGGTTTTCCACATTATTGTTCCTTTGCATTGTTCGCAACTGTGCAAAACTGGAAATGAACTCCACATCCCTAAAAAAAGGGATCAGTTTGCTAACTCCTGGCTCATTCATGTAATTGAAATTCAGCGCCTAAAAAAGGCAGCAGGCTGAGGGCTGATGGTGACGAGCTCAGAGAAAAGCACCTCACACAGCTACAGATCTAAGTCTGGCTTTCTGCAAAATCGTCTACATTGACATTATGCACAAAGGGTCCATGCTTGGCGATTGGGGAATCAAACTTTGTATCATAAGCGCTCCTACATTTGCTGGGATTTTTGTGTTACTATTTCTTAACATTAAACAATAACTTGTAATGGGGGGCAGGGATGAACTCCTCCATTTTCACAATGTTCAGTTATCTCGGAGCCCATTACTGGCCCCAGGTAATTCTTAGACCTCATGTGATCCTGGGAAAGGCATGGCCTGTGCTTCCCAAGCATTCTACAGCAGCGCAGAGATCAGGGCTGTGTAAGGAATTCCAGGAATTCCATTGGATAACTGGCTCAAAATCCAAATTCTTCAGCTACCTCCACGCTGAAGATCCTTGGTGCTTAGGAGTGGCCAGCATAAGGGAACGACGCAGGACAGCGAGTGGAGTGAGCAGTGTCACTCTGGGGAGATTTCCTCCGTGTCTGTGTCTTCTTATCAGTGAGAAGGGCAGGGACTGAAGAGTGGCGGCATTTCCAGCACAGTTCACAGGGGACCCTGACCCTCCTTGACCAGGCCCGGAGGACTCAATTGGCCTGCACTGAAATCTAGGGGACAGGGGCAGAGCCCAGGGGCAAGAAACCGCGAAGAAAGGAAACCTGGGGGCCCCCAACCCCACGCGGCACCTGGAGCTAGCATCAAGTCTGCACAGAGGGCAACGAGCAGAAGAGATCTGCAGCGGAGGCACCAGCCCCTGCAGAGGCTGTACATGGCCCGGCAACAAGTTCGATGCTCAGGAACAGGGTTCGGGTTGGGAATGCAGAGCGAAAAAGGTCTCAGGTATCTTCAAAGAGCAGGTCCGCTGGAGAACCCCGCCCCAGAATGACACTTGCCTGCGTGGGCAGTCTCCCTGCTGGATCAGCTTCCTAGGGCTGCGGCTGCGCAGGTGGGTGGCCCAGCCACCAGGACGTGGGGAGTTGGCCTAGGCTCTGCAGTGGGTTTTTTGTTTGTGTTTTACTTTTTTTTTTTTTTTATTAATTTAGGGCAGGGTCTACAGGGTGTACAGGGTCTTACTACTTAGATCAGACTTGTAGTGACCCTTCTGTTTTCAGCCTCCCAACTGCTGAGATTACAGGCGCACCCCACCACGCCCATTCTCAATTGCCATCTCAGCTTGCCCCAGGGGTGGGGCTGGCACAGCAGAATGGGGGATGCTTCCAGGAGCCACCACTTTCTGTCTCATTTGCCATCTCAGCACACCCCGGGGGACGGGGCAGACACATGTTTGTTTTTAAATGCAATACAAATAGATATTAATAAAGAAAATCTTAAGAAGTGCTATTTTTGCTGCCAGCCCCGCCCCCAGGGCGCGCCGAGCCATTGTGGTGGCAAGCGCCTGTAATCGCAGCTCGGGGGAGGCTGAAAACAGGAGGTTCACTATGAAGCCAGTCGGTGTAGTGAGACTCTACCAAATACATAAAATAAATTTTAAAAAGCACTCTTTTAGGGGGTTAGGTACTAGATATTGAACACAGGGCCTTTGTGCTGAGCTACATCCCCAGCCCACTGATAAACTGATACACAAGGTCTTACTGAGGCAATAATTGCCCAGGCTGGCCTAAACCTGCAATCCTCCTGCCTCAGCCTCCCAAAGTGCAAGACTTCCAAGTATACGCCACCATGGCAAGGAAGCCTGAGGCTTAAAACCTTAAAATTGCATTTTGGATATTCTGCCATTAATCATACTTTCCTTTTAACACTAATAAACTCCCTTTAATTACCAATAAATAAATTTCTTTACAGGATCCAAATGTCTATAGTATTACGTCTGCTTAACTCTTAGCCACAAAAGAGGCTCTGGGCTTTCCTCTCACTCTGTGGGCCCTGGAGTCTACTGATTTCCATGGGTGCCCCCAGCCCTGACAGGTCATCAATGCCCGCGTACACTTCAGAAACCAGAGTCCTGGTCTCCTTCGTTCTCCGTGGCACCTCCATAGTGGACCCAGCACCTGGCACATGGTACGTGCTCAGACAGTTTGAGTGAACCCATGGAGGAAAGGTGAGGCAGCGGGAACACAAGCCCAGAAGGCGGTCAGAGTTGGTTAACTATAAATCCAGCTCACGGTATCAGCACCTGCCTGGCAAGCACAAGGTCCTGAGTTCGATCCCTAGTACTAAAACAAATAAACAAAAACCCAAAACACAGCAACAGCCCCCTTCCAGGGCTTTGGGAAGTGCCGGAGTAATTGATGGGGAAGAGCCAGCAGGCGCAGGCTGCAGGTTCATGGTAGATTTTAGAAAATGGGAACTGAATCTGCACCAGCATTACTAGGAGCTGACGCTCCCACTGTGGCCCACACAATCACAGGCATCAATTGAGGCTGTACGATTCAGTCCATACTGTGCCCCTTAGTAACCACTAGTTAATAAGAACATTCCACCAGCCTCTTCTTTGGTGATTCTCCTTTGACTTCTCCTTCCAAGCAGATTTAGTGAGAATGTTCCCAGCCGGTCCACTGTTTCTCAGCGATGTGAGTGGCAACAGCACATGAAGACCAGCCAAGGTGACCCAATAGTCGGTAAGCAGCTCTGGTTCAGCCCTGGCCCAAACTGTTGAGGTCTGGTTCAGATTCAGTTGCCTCATACCCGGGTCTGCCTACTGAGCAAAATCCAACATGGTGAGGTGACCTCAAGCATGAAATCTAGAGCCAAATGCTTAGCTTCAAAACCTGGGTCCACTGCCATGGTCAAGTCACTTAGCCACTATGAGCCTCAGTGTTCTCATCTGGAAAGTGGAGAGTAATAGCACCTAACTTGGGGAGGGGAAAATAAGCAGGCAAGGCTATTTCTCTTGTCTGACAGGCAGTCATGGAAATAAATCAGCTCCTCTGCAGAAACTCTTCCAGGAAGAACCCTTTTCATGGAGATTATCTTTCCATGCTGTTCCTTTTTTTTTTTTTTTTTTTATTAACCATAGAATCATTGGGAAATAATAAGGAGTAGGGGTGGGTGGCTTTGTAGAAAGGCCACAGAGCTAAGTCAGGACATTTGCATTGTCTGAACATCACTCTTGATGTCAAAGTGATGACGACATTTGGAGGGAGGAAGATGGTATGGTCAAATGTCAGAGGAAAGAGGGGAGTACGATTCCTGTTGCCCCCAAAACTCAGGCCCTCCAAGTCCTTTAAGAAAGACCTCGGGGCTGGTGAGATGGCTCAGTGGTCTAAAGCACCTACTTAGAATAAGCTTAGCAAAGCCCAGGGACCACGGTTCAATCCCCAGCACCACATGCCACCCAGCCCGCCCCCTGGTGGGCTGAGCTGGTCACACACACACACACACACACACACACACACACACACACACACACACATAAATTAAAAAAAAAAAAATAAAATAAAAAAGACCTGTAGGGTTGGGGAGATAGCTCAGTGGAATAAGTGCTTCCCTGGCAAGCGCAAGGGCCTGAGTTCAATACACGATTCCAACAACAACAACAACAAAAAAAAAAGACCTGTCATTTTCTATGTCTCTTGTCATCAAAATCGTTTCCCTTTGTCCTGGCAGTGGCTCTTCCTGTCTTTCTTTTTCCCTTCCCTTTCCTTCCTCTTCCTCCTCTCTGTCTCTGCCTCTGTCTCTCTCTGAGCTGTAAGCCACAGCCCCCCACACCTTATTCCCACATTTAAAATACACCAGGTACACAGTCAGAGTAGCACTTTCTCAGATGTCTTGGGCTGTGCTGAGGATTTCTTTTCCTAGGATCTGCACACTGTTCTCCCCAAATTCAGCATGCTGGTAAACCATGCATGCCCACTGTCTCTATGCTGCCCCTTTACCACGCATTTTGTAGTGTTGTTTATAGAACAGTGACCCTTTTCTTCTGTCCTCAACTAGAGGCTTGGCTATTCTGCTTGTCAACAATCTGAGTTTCAAAGGCAAGTCTGGCAGGCCTGAAAACAAATGGTTACCCAGAAGTTATCCACTGCCCTTCCAGCACTGCCAGGTACACTATCCTAGGAGTGAGGCTTTCCTAATTCCATGTAGCCTCAGCCCACAGAGCACTCCCCCCACCTCCCAGGTCCCAGGCAAGAACTGAAGCAACAAGTTATGCCTGATCTGGCCCAAGAGAAGATAAAGTCCTTAAATAAAGATTAGCCACGCTCCATCCAGCTCCTGTCCCAGCCAAGAGTCAAAGCCGATATTTGCAGAGTGGAAAGGACAAAAGGAAACAAATTTGTTTGCAAGCTCTCCAAACAGCCTAGGAAAAGGAACTCCCGGCCACTGCCTCCCTCCCTTGCTCCCAGGAGAAAGCTAAGCTGATGTGTGGCTACTTTGAGGGAATCTCACCGCTTTCATCTTGGAATCACAAACCATCATTCACTCACTCCCCGGAGAGCATGCCCAACAGAGCTGTACAGGAAGTAGCCTTTAACAAAGAAATGGAGCCATGTTAAATGAACTTATAGGACTTAAAACAACAATACAATGATACTGCTCCTACTTTGGAGCAGTCGCAGCTTGGGAAACCTCAGAAAGAAAAATTCTACAGGCCATGCTACCGTGTGACCATCCCCGGGTCAGATTGTTTGAATGACAGTGAACTTAGATTGACAACCAAACCATCTGTGTGTGCCATGGCGGCATACCGGCAGCAAAGGCGTCTGAGGATCCTCTAGCCTGAGTCCCCTGCTTCACAGATGGGGAAGATGAGGACCAGCAAGGGGAAAGGGCTTGATGTAGAATGTGTGGCAGACTGGGACAGAGTCCAGATGATACCGCGCAGCCCCGTGCCGCAGCCACCGCAGAGAGCGAGTGCTTCGGCTAAAGGCAGTCACTTCCTGTTCATCCAGCACACAGGAGGGTGAGGGAGGAACCTGCCACCTCACTCCCACGGGACACTATTCGCTGCTCCTCCTGTCTGTCTCACAGGTGCTCAGGGATTTAGAAGTCAGGTCCATGGTGTGCATCAGAAAGCCAGAACACTTTGCTAGCAGCTAACTGCTTAAGAGAGTCCCCTAGGAGAGCCGCTCCATCACGATCCATGCCCACAGCCAGGTAAACAGCTCAAAGGGGACTGGAGAAGAAGACCAAGGCCACTGCCTGACAACTGTGAAGGAAACGCCAGAGGTGGCAATGGCAGCCACGTTTGCCCTGGCATTCTGGGAACTGGCTGCCTGTTTATCCACCCTGCTGGTCTATCTGCATGACACACGTGTCTGGACTCCACCCTTCACGGTTCTTTAGAAAGCCAGGCTACCTCCCCACAGCAGAAGGCGAGGAGAGCTTCTTTCTCTCGCATTTTGTTCTAAAAGACAGGGACATCTTCGTTACACCTTTTTCTAGGGCGTTCAGGGAAGGTTTGCAGGTGTGTCTAACAGGATATTGCCCTGAGATGACATTCTCAAAAGGTCAGAGCCGAATACTAAGGGCTTCGATTAAAAGTGAACATTCCTCTTTCGGTGGATGGTTGCTGCTGAATCTGTGTGGGATCAAGTAACCAATAGGAGCCCTGCTTTCCTCAGCAAACTTGAAGGAAACATCTAAATAGCAACCCACACCTAGCTTTCTGTGTCTAACAAATGCCAATGATATGCAAACACAGACACTGCAGCGAAACACTGGTTTGTCAGAGTGCGCGGTGAGAAGGTTTCGGTATTCTCACTTCTTGGTATTCTCACCCTGCCTGGGAGGAAGAAGACAGTCAGGGTGCAACAAGGAGTCACCCCCAGGTCAGATTTATACATAGTAGGCAGTGTCTTTATTGCTCAAAAAGCCGAGACATGAAAAAACGAATTAAGTATAGTTATCAATCAACTGGTTATTCTGCACGCTCTTACTTGGATGAGCATTAAGGAATCTGTTCAGAGGTCAAGCCCTAGCCTTTTCCTCCTGGGACCTTAGCCCTTTGTAGGTCTGGTACCCATGCTGGATGACTTCATTCTTCTTACTGTGGCACTACCAGAGTAGGCCATCTTTTCTCACTTCTAGACCTCCCCACCGGGGTCACTCCGACCAATCTGGTAGACCCTGGCTGTCTCACACACGTGGATCCTGGTCACTGGCTTGGCTGATTTCTGTCTCCCTCAACACCCCCTGCCTCTATCATAATTACTCATCCTGTGTGTTCAGTCTGCAAAACAAAATTACTGCACAGTAGATATTCAACTGTTGAATAAATAAGTCAGGTATTCCTGAAGCAATGAGCAGAGCAATGTGCAATGTTTAAAAGGGACAAAGCTATACACATGGACAACGGACCAGCCACACCCTTACACCAGCAACACATTCACATAAACCCTGATGACGTCCTGAATAGGCCTGCAGTCTACTTACTGGTTTTGTCCAAGGTCAGGCTCCTGGCTTTGCTAATGGGCTACCGTCAGCTAAAACATTACCTTGGAGGAGGATGGAGGATGGGTACCTGGGTCTCCTCTTATACGTATTTCACAACTTTTGAGTCAAAATTAGAATTTTCAAACAAAAATTATGAAAGAAGGCAAGATATACTCAGTGCCAAACAAGCAGCCCAAGGTAAGGGAGCCTCAGCCTCCTCTCCACTGACCCCTACACCCAGCTGCTTGCAGCGAAGGGTGGCTCCCACCCACCCTCTCTTTCCTACTCTCCTCCTTCCTCAGGCCTCAGCTGACAGCCCCAGCTGTGAGATGTCTTCCAGACCACCAGCACCCAGACGTCTTCTCTGGAACGTATCTGCTTTCTTTAGTACATGGATCACAATCACAAATCTCCTGTCTATTGTCTGCCTTTGCCCATTGGGATATAGATGACACAAGACAAGCCGCTTGTATCTCCAGTCCCAGGATCCACACAGATGTGAGACAGCCAGGTACCACCATGGTGGAACAAAAGGCTGGGCAACGAAACAGACCCCTGGGCACAGCAGGCTGTTACCCTTTGTAGCACGCAGTGTGCTACTTCTTTCCCCTTGTGCTTTGTCAATAAACCCACCATGAGACCATGATAAAATCATAAAAACAGAATGCTTGTACAAAATGAGGTTATTATTACTGAGAAAATCATTTAAATAAACTCTTGAGCTTTACTTGCTCCTAGCAGAGCTGAAGATCACTAATGTTGGAGGTCAGATCGCTGGACAATGGGTTATTAGCTTCCCACTAGCTTGGCCATAGATAGCACCTCTGATATGTGGAGCTTGATAACAGTTGCCTAGGATACTTCTCAGGGCCCTGAAAGCCACTTCTGGTTAAGACAGACTCTTCACTTGAGCCTGCAGATGTCTGGCAGGTGACTGGAATGGAACAAAGAGGCTTGGCATCTCTGCCTTCATTTTATGTCCCTTTTGCCATCTTAACCTTAGGGTCAGTCTACATTCTGCACGTGGACCCATTGATTGCCCACTGGCACTTGTGTGTATTTTCTTATTCTTTCCCTTCTCTCTTTTCCTTACTGCTATCCTTGTGCTTTTCTAGCAACCTTGTCACAAGGTCAAGATCCACAAGACAGGGATGTTTTTGCACAGGATGGCAGTATCAGCTGGCCAAAAAATTCAGCACCCTCTAATCAAGTTGACCATGACCACTCAGTGGTCCAGGTCTTGTACATCTTTTGGAATCATGGGCCTACCCAGTGGAACCCCACTAGACTCTAGCCCACCCCAGAGAATCAGTAATAGCTTGCCTCTCTCCCATTAAGAGAGCAGCTTGGGCCCTCTCTCAGTCAATGTTGACTCCCAATTCAGCTCAAACTCCCTCCCCAGAAAGAAAAAGTCTTGCCTGTGTATGTGCTTGTATTATGTAGCTCAGTCTCCTTTCAACTGTCTCTGAATCAAAAGATCCCATCCGTCATTACATGAGCCATATTCCACATAAGGGATATTTTGAATGAATAATGGATACATTAACAAACCAATGAAGAAACAAAAACTAAATCTCAACACCAATGCCAAATTGAAAGTATTCTCGAATCTGTTCTAACACAAAACATCATAATGAAAAGAGGTTCTTCACCAAATACAGGACATGGATTATGATTGTGGAAAATTATTTGAAACATGCAATATAATATTTGGAGTAGGTGACTGAAAAGACAATACCTCCAAGCTGGTATAGTCAGGCAGTTCTCTCCACAGACATTGAAGATAGGGAGGATGTGAACAGAGAGTAAATAAAGGAAGAAGAGAAAGGATGTCCCAGATCTAAAGGCCTACATGGACATCTGCATTCTTAGGAGACTGGTGACCCACCAGGAACTGTGTGGCGCACATGCGGGGTCATGGCAGTGAAGGAATTACCCACAGCAGAGGAGAGATAGGAGCTTCCGCTCTCCATAACTAGCTTTCTGGGTGGTGAAATAAGATGTGCAAAGGTCAACTTTTGCATTAATAACAGTTTCCTGATTATACAGTAGGAAGTCCTGATTTCTTGCTGACTTGAAGAAAGTCTAGTAGACTATTTAAAATTGATCAAAAAGTTGACTTTAAGGAAGAACCAGCAATGTGCCTTGGGGGAAGTCACTTTTATTGTAGCAAGGACCATCTCAGTGAGCTCTCTGATCTTACAGATGGAAGTCAAGTTCCTCCTCCCCTTCCTTTGGGGAACCCTGCTGTGGGTTAAGTCATCCAACGCCAAGTACATCAGACTGAATGCTAAGGAATCTGTGCCAGTTCAGTCAAAAGCCACCTCATGAGGGGCAAGTCCTTTATAATTCCTTTTCCATCTTGTTCATTCCTTTTCCATCTTGTTCCCACCTAACTGAGCCAGTACAACTGGACAAGGTATGTGGCACATTATGAAGAAATTGTAGGAGTATAGGCTTGAAATGAAAGATTCACAGCCCCCAACCTGAATCCTGCAAGACAGAGCAGTTGTGAGGAGACCTGTTCTCACCTATTTTACAGGATCTTTTAGCTACATAAACAGAGTTCAATTTATTTCCATGGCCTTTTTGGTTGTTCCAGAGCAGAGAGAATATATGTCAAAAAGCAAAACAAAACATCATTATTCTAGAAGGCATTTGACTTCAGTGCCTCTGCCACTGAGGTCCATAACATGACATCACCGTCCCGGGGCCACAGATGTTGGCACTGTCCTGGTGATCCAGCTACATACCACCATCCACAGCTACGGTGCTGGTCTCCTCACCCACTGTGCCCTGCCAGGAGCAGTGCAGACAGAGCAGGCCACAGTCTCCTCCAGACTCATCAGCAGAGTGGAAACACAAGCGTAAAGCAAAAGGAGGCATCGTGTACAGAGGAGCTCCCTGCACGTCTCAACTTCGAGCACTGTGAAGTGTAGCGTGATCTAACGCCTCCCACCTGAGTCTCCACCATGTCAGGTACTAAAACTACATCCTCTCCAGTACATGAAGGTTTACTGCTGCCACTGATGACAGGAGTAGATACTTCAGGAATTTTCCACTTTCATCTCAACTGGGCTGTTTGGATGCAGCAGAAGCAGCACAAGATTCTATTTACTAACAACATAAAATTACAAGGAATATTTATTCCAGCTTTCGGGTTTAGGTGAACATTGTTTTTGTTTTCAATACTGGGACTGAACCCAGAACCTATGCACTGAACGATAATCCCAGTCCTTTTTCAACATATAGTTTTAAAACTTTGAGACAGGGTATCACTGAGTCCCTAAATTGCCCAGGGTAGGCTCCAATTTACCATCTTCCTGCCTCATCCTCCACATTGGAATGAACCCCATTCTTTTTACAAGCTGATTGTTTGGATAGAATATTGAGGCCACTCCCTTCCCCATCTCATTAGTTTCATATGTTAAATTATGCACGCACGCACACACACACACACAACACACACACGTTTCTACCAGCTGCCCCCCCCCCCAAGGAGTCACAGTGTAAACAGAACTGGGCATGTGGGCAGGGAGCAGGGAGCAAGCTGACACAGGGCCGCCCTCCAGGGACCCCCGGTGCTCAGCCTCCAGTGAATTCATCACGCCTCTGCTTTGCCGCATCCACTTACGTCCTTCCTTTCCATCCCTTTCTCCTTAGCATCTGCCCCCTCCTAAGTCACAATTTCGTTGACGAAGCCCTAGGAGTTAATCTGCTTAAAGCAAACTGAGATGTGAGTAACCCAAACCTCCAGCTCTTCTGGGAGCCACCGTTTTTCTGGTTTGTGAAGCTAAAATGAAGCCTTGTTTATTTTTCCTCTTTCTCATCTCTTAAACCCGTTGCTGCCCAGCACAGGGGGGAGGGGTCACGGTGACGGTGATGGTGGTGGTGGTGGCGATGGCGGCAGTTTGTAGAACCCGCCTGTACTGCACATAAGCCCTAACTGTACCCATGCTGGAAATGTTCTTGGAGTCCAAATTCAGGGCCAGTTCTGAATTAGAGAACTGAAGCAAGCTTCTGCCCACCAGGAGCCCACACACTCATGAAGGACATGGCCCACAGCAGCGGTTCCGCTCCAGTGTGGTAAATTCTAGGACATGGGCATGAGCAGACAGCCATGAGGGATTGCATGACACAGCCTCTTCTCATAAAACAAACCCTTTTAACATGAATAGAAAAATCACAGGGGCCTGGGGCACCTGATCAAGACTCTGGAGCAGTGCTTTGAGGGTTTGTTTGTTTGTTTGCCCTTGGGGATCTCCTCAATTCCATTACTCTTCCAGACACCATGATGAGCCACTGTGACACAGTTATGTGGGAACACACTGTTTTCATTGCTGGAAACCCTAAGGTAGGAAAAGTATCCAAATCTTCATCTATCGCATGGGGAGAAATACAGGAACACAGTGCCTGTACATAAACAGATGATCAACAGTGAGTTTTAGTCTGTTTCCTATTGCTGTAATGAAATACTGGAGGCTGGGTACTTTACAAAGAAAACAGGTTTGTTTAGCTCACAGTTCTAGAAGTTTAAAGGCATGGACTAATGCTAATTGGCTCTGGCAAGGGTTCCCCTGACTGCATCATCTCATGGTGGATGGCGTTATGGTGGAGGCCTGAATTACAGGGAGGTAGGAAGCCAGAGTGCACACAGGCCAGGCTTGCTATTTTATAACATCCTGCTCTCGAGAACAACCCAGAGTCCCATGAGAACTAATTCCTTCACAGGGCAGTGCCCCCAAGAGCCTAATCAGTGGGCCCAAGATCACCTCCCAACATTGCCACATAAGGACTAGGCACACATGAACTCTTGGGGGACCACACACCCAGATCCAATCTAAGCCACAGCAAGTGCCTGACACAAATAAGTGTTGGCTTGATTGCTGGCGCATGCCATTGTCTAGGAGGTAATAAACATGAACTCAGAGGCCTCCAGTCATGATGCAGCCTGCAGGGACGCCCAAGCTCTGGCAGCTGCACCTCCCACAACCCCTCTCCTGGTGGCAATCACCAGCCTGGACACAGACACAATCCTGTGCTGTGGAAGCAAGCAAGGCCCGGCCTGTGGAGACACCAGCACCAGCGCTGTACCTGTGCCAGGTGTGGAAGGTGCGTCCGCTGCCACCTGCGCTACGCCTCTGGGCCCCGCGGGCAAGCAGCACGGCTTCACTGCAGTCATACATGAAATGGGGATTTATTTCACAAACTGTATCACCTTAGTTGGGACTAAGAAACAGTGACAAAATAAATCAGGTAAAAATATAAAAAAAAAGAAAGAAGAAAGAAAGAAAGAAAGAAAGAAAGAAAGAAAGAAAGAAAGAAAGAAAGAAAGAAAGAAAGAAAAGATAGAAGAAAGAAATGGGGCTGGGCAAGAGCTCAGTATAATCAGGACATTGCTAATGTGGAGGGCTCCTTGGAGAGGCTCATGCCTAACTTTTTCCACTTAAAAACACAATTATCTTCTTGATAACTTGCAAATGCAGAAAAACTAAAAGAAATTTTATGCTTATTTAAAACAAAAAATTATTACTATTATTATTATTTTTATTTTATTTTACTTTATTTTATTTTTACACAGGGTACATTATGTAGCCCAGGCTGGCCTCAAACTCAAGGGGATTGTCCTGCCTCAGCCTTCCAAGTGCTGGGATTATAGGAGTGTGTCACCACCCCCAGCTAAAAGAAAATTTAATAACCTTGCCACCCAACCAGAATATCCTGGGTAAACATTACTCTTTGGAAAAACAAACAAAAGATAAACACACCTTAAGAATAAAAGCAGGGCTGGGGAGATAGCTCAGTAGAATAAGTGCTTGCCTCACACACGCAAGGGCCTGAGTTCAATCCCCAGTTCTGCAAAAAAAAAAAAAAAAAAGAATAAAGGCAGAAGGGCAAAAGTAGGTATAAAATGAAATAAAAATTTCTTCCCATCCTGTCAGGAATCCTGTCAGTTCTTCTTTCATATGTGTTTTTTTTTTTTAACCCAACAATATCAATATACTAATACATATAATGTATATACACATATAAATGACTTGACATTTTTATATTAGCAGCATTCCATTTTTCTGTAACTTGCTTTCTCACTTACTAAGGCAACGAAAGCTCTGACACAGGAACATATATCGTGCTATCTTCTAACTACACCACGAAGTTGAGCAGGTTCTATAACTTTACGGCACCTCAGGTCTTTCAGTCTGTAAAATATGGGTGCAAGTGAGTCAGCACGTGTGCCGGAGTTTGGATATGAAATGCCAGCCCTCCCCTAGGTACATACGTTAAGGGCCTGGTTTCTGGGCCAGCACGGTGTGCCTGGGTTCCCAGGCCAGCATGGCACACGATACTGGGGATCGAACCTGGGTCCTTGCGCTTGCCAGGCAGACACTCAGACTGCCGAGCTATCTCTCCAGCCCATGCCATGATGCTACTGGGAGGTACAACCCTCCCCCCCCCTTTTTTTTTTAAGGTATTGTGGATGGAATTTAGGGCCTTCACACGGAGCTAAAAACTCAAGCTCTGTTTATTTATTTGACTATTTATTTATTTACACTGAGATAGGACCTCACGAGGTCATTAAATTCCCAAGGCTGGCCTGGATTTGTGACCCTCCTGCCCAAGCTCTAAGGCTGCTGGGATGACAAGCGTGTATCATCATGCCCAGCAGGCAGGGAAAGCCTTACAAGGTGCGGCCTGGCAGCAGCAGTGAGGTGACTGGGGGCGTGCCCGAGGGGTGCTATTGGACCGGCCTTGTCCTGCCTTTCTTTGCTTTGCTTCACTCCCATGGGCTGATCATTTTCCTCCGCCCATGTGCTCCTGCACGACAAGCCCCAAAGGCAGACCAACACCTCCTGAACTGTGAGCCAATATAAGTTCCAAGTTCAGCGTCTAAGCTGAGTATCTTAGTTATTTCTTACAGTAACAAAAAGACATGAATTTCTTAGAATGTAGATGGCACCCAATACATATGTAGTTATGATTAATTACCACGATGCTTTTGTCCTTTTCCCATATATCCTATTTAAGTACTTCCCACTATGTTCACATAAATCATTCGTGCATCACACTCTTCTCTAGCGATGGAAGTTGAGGCCTTCTTCATTTGCTATCATTACAAATAATACTAAGATATCTTTCATCACCAATTTTTAATACTTTGGTGCAAAAATCCACAGGATCCCTTTCTGAGGGCGAATTTGCTAAGTCTGTGGCTCGTCGCTTTGGTAGAGCTTGTCCAGTGCCCTGCTGGGATGCTCTGCTAATGAATCCTGGCACAAAAACCTAGTGTGTTTTCCAGCTTCTCTCCAAAATGGGATATTCTCAAAAACCTGTCTGGTTTTTAAAACCAGACAGGTACAGTGTTACTCTTTGTTTTTGTCTGAACCCCTTTTACATGCTGAATGAGATTTATTCTTTTTTTTTTTTTTTTTTTTTTTTGCGATACCAGGCATTGAACTCAGGGCCTTGCACTTGCCAGGCAAGTGCTTGTTCTACTGAGCTATCTCTGTGGCCCGAGATTTATTCTTTAAGTCTCAGGTGAGACGCAGAGGTAACTCTGAGCTAGTGAGGAGCACAGACAAGGTCCAAGTCTGATCTCTTGGCAGGATCACCCCAAGAGGTCCGGACCACAGCTCCAGGAAGACAGTGTGACGGCCACTGACCAACCCCCGCCTTCTCCAGGGTACTTGCACTGGGGCAGCCGTGGGCTGCTTTGTTGTCCGGTTAGTGTGTGTGCCTCCCGGGGGACCAGCAATCCCCAGATACAGAGAGGTCTCAGGCTCATTGTCAGCACAGAAAGTGGGGCTTCCCTGGCCACAAGGTCGCGATCCGCAGGTACAGAAGGCCTTGCGTGCACACTGCCTGACCTCCAAGGCCACTTGCTTCCTGTCCATGTTATCTCCCCTGTTCAGTCTCAGAGCCAAGTGGCTCATGGGCCGACTAGGCCTTCCATCTTTCACCTACTCTCTCTGAGAACCTCAATTACAACAAAAACAAAACAAACAACAACAAACAAACAAACAAAAACATCCTGGAGGGGGGGAAGGCTTCTAAGAGCAGGGAAAATGTCTGTTCCCATTATCCTCTGAGCGGCCCCGTCACCTCCAGAGCATGAGCGAGCAGGGGCTCAGAGAGCAGCTGGAGTGTGAGGCAAAACACCCCCGTGGCTGGCTCCGCGCTTGACGACACGTGGCCTCACTGTCTCCACCTACCGGATAGGAAGGCGACTGCCCCAGCATTCTACTGCTATAACAGAGTACTTGAGACTGAGCCATTTCGAAAGCACAGAGGTTTATTTTGGATTGTAGTTCTGGAGACTGGGAAGTCCAAGGGAATCGTAGTGGAATCCAGGGAGGATGTGGTGAGATTGAGGAGGCGAAAGAGTGAACATGTGAATAGGCCTGGAAATCTGGGGGGCGGGGGGCGCCATACTGTATAACAACCCACTCTCTCAGTCTCACTCTACCACTAACTCAATCTCTGAGAATGAGAACCCCCAAGAGAAGCACATTCATGCCTCAGCACAACCTAATCTGCTCTTCTACACCCCATCTTCAGCATAGCAATCTGAGCGTCAGAGGGAAAGCACCACGGTTGGGCCACAGCCCTGCCCGCCTTGCTGGGGCTGAGGGACGGCCCTGAGCACAGGCTACTGCACACCTCAGGGTGCACTGTAACATGCAGACTGCAACACAGACAAGATCTTTGGGGAATGTCAGTGAAGTGGCTGCCGCTGCAAGAATACTGCTCTACGAAGCCACAGCCTTGGGCGTGCCAGGCCTGCCCCTGGTTGGAGATGTTCCCAAGGCATCTGCCTGCCATCCCAGCATCCCAGCATCCCAGCATCCCAGTACCAAATCAATCATCATGACACAGACTAAGCTGTGGCTTCCTCCTGATTGTGCGGAAAAGTATTTCACAAGCATCTATCACACCAGCTAGAGAGGGTATCCAGCAACTCTTCACTTATTTAGCAGCATCAGGAAGGAACCCCACAGTGTACTTAGTGGGATTCCCCAGCCAATGGGTACTCACTGTATACAAGAATTAAGTGCAAAACCAGTTGAAGGGAAGCATTCTACAGTCACTGTGTATTTCTCCACTCCTTCGTAAAAGGAGAACACTGAGCATGGTCCAACCTTTTCCCTTTTCTCACTGCCACCAAGATGCACTCTGATTGTCCCAAGGAGTCTGGAATCACGGAACCTGTTGTACCACTCATAACTTGGGACTTTAGGTAAATAATGTAACCTCTCTGCCCTTAAGTTTTCTTATCTATAAGATGGGACTAGAATACAGCCTTAAGGCTAGGGTCTATTCCAGTGGTAGCATGTGTGAGGCCTTGGGTTGAATCCCTTATGAAAGAAAAAGAGAGAGACAGGACAGAAAGCAGGGAGGGAAGGAGAGGAGAGGGAGAAAGCAGAAAGGGGGACATAGTTAATTAGGACTGTGGCTGCAATAAGAACACAAAACCAGCAGGATCAACTTCAGCTCAGCACATGGATTTGGAAACAACTCTTTTGTCCTGAGATACTTTTTGTTCCTATTCCTGGCTATTTTCCAAACGGCTGAATTTGTGAGCTAAGTAAGGCCCTCTTGTGCAGGCAAAAATTCCTTTTTGGGCCGTGAAGGATATAGCGAAGGTCCTGGCGGAACTTGTTAGGCCAACAGCCCAAGCCCAGACCCAAGCTCTCTGCTCCAATCAGGGAGACTTTCAGCGAGTGCCCTGGAGCAGCCCGGTAGAGACTCACATCAGAGCACACACCGTGGAGGCAAAGGAGGCTGGGGTGTAGCTCAGCGGTGGAGTGCCTGCCTAGCGGGAGTCCCTGGGTTCCCTTTCCAGCAAAATATCCATGCATGTGTGCGGGCGCATGCGCGCACGCTCACACACACACACACACACACACACACACACACACACACTTAGAAGAACTGAGGCAAGGAAATTAGAAGCTTTCTCGACCTTCACCGATACATGAGATCTTCCACAATCATCAGCAGAGACACATCCCCCCAAACAGTCAGGGTTTGTCCACAAAACCGATATAAAAGATGAATTAAAACTCTGGGACAGTCCACACCAAATACTCAGAAGGGGAAACGATGAACCAGATTCCAGAATCTGCATCTTGGCAGAGCTCAGAATCGGCCATCTGGCAGGCCAGGAAGGGGAAGGCCAGGGCCCTCCGCAGGGTGTCATGCGCACATGACACGCACACTGAATGTTCATTGTGGTGGCTTCTTTGTGTGGAGGTGGAGTCTAGGGCAGGCTGAAGCCCCAAGCCAGCCCTTGGTTCAGTCAATAGGACAACAGGACTGAAGAAATGAAATGCCTCTTCTTGAAGAGATTAGTCCGTTTTCCTCAGAAGGATGGAGGGAATTTTGTCATCTGTTCTGCTCATTCGCTTCCATTGAGCTTGGTTTTTAGATCCTTATCTGTGGCACTGGACTAATTACAAACACAGCAGCTGCCTCCTGCGAGTACCCAGATGTATTGCCCTGCACCACCTACCTGAAATTAGGTAAGGCCATGTGACCAATTCTGAGAAAAACAATGTCAATGGAAGTGGCCTGTCAAAACTGGGCGACTCGAGGAACCACCACATACCGCCCACTACCTCCTTTCCTCTAGTGGCAATAAGGGATCGTCCACCTCCATCCAGGAGCAAAAACAGAGATGACACAGGGCAATGTCCCCAGCCAAGCTTCAACACATAGGTGGAGTAAGCAAGAACTACAGCATCAGAATTTCATGCCACTGAGTCTTGGAAATTGTCTGTTACTCGTGGCCTGACCAAGCCTGAGGGGCACATACAACTTGGCCTCGAGGAAGGAACCTTCTTCCAATTTCATAATTAACTGCCACGTGTTCAGTTCTATTAAAATACATTGTGTGGCCACAGAATGTGAGGTACTAGGTACTCAGCTGGCTTTTAAAGATATGAAGAATTTTTTTTAACTATAAGGAGCCAATCTCCTTTCTAAAAGGTAAATTAGGAAGAACCAGAGCTGTGTAACCCCATTAAGCCCTCCAGAGGCTAATTTACCCCAATTCCTTTCGTGAGCCCCAAAACACAATGACAGGTGCAAAGGCCAGCGATTGCACCAGAAGCCTGGCCACTAGGGCGAGGGGAAAGCCAGCATTTTCATCAATTTCAATCTCTGACATGGAAAGATTTCTCTGTGACACTTCCAACCAACAGATGTGCCCACCCTCCCAAAGTCAGGCTGGCTTGGTCAAACGGGAATCCTTTTATTCTTTTTATTTTATTTATTTTCCCTGTGTCTTAGTTACTTGTCTCTCATTGCTGAGACAAAATACCCAATGCTCAGAATTAACAAAGGCAAGGTTTCTTTAGCACAGTTTGTGGAGGTTTCAGTCCATACTCAGCTGGCTCCAAGGCAGGGTAGCACGGCACAGGAGCAACACTTCAAGGTAGCGGAAGACAGCAAAAGTAGCAAGGAGTGGGGCGTGGGGGCACAAGCCTTGTCCCTTTACACCCTGTTTAAGCCACTGTTGCAAAATGCAGCTCTGAACATCACTGTGCGTGGACACCCACCCCAGTCAAGTTCAAGCCCATCGTCCTGTGCCTCTAAAGACGTATTTGAAGTCATCAATTTCATATGTATATAAAACATGAGTGTAGGCCAAAACTTATACCCATGCTCCCTACACTAAAAAATATTCCACAAAGTAAGTTTTCCCCATACTGAGATACTCACACAAATATGTCTGACATACTGGATGCAGTCTAGGAGTGTCAGCTAAGCTGTGACCAACAACCTCTTCATCATTTCTACAGATTACACCCTGTGGACATAGGGGCTGTTTACACAAATCCACTGATTCTATCATTTCAGGTCAGATTTATTGTTTTAACCATTATTACTTTTTCACTTATAAATCAGGACCAATCTATGTATTTTAGCCACCAAAATAACTATGCCATGGTCTGCTTTCTGACACTGCTAAAATTACCAGATCAGAATCAACAGTGGTGAATCAATAAAGTGCTCAGAAATAAATATGAGGAGGGGAGGTGGAAACAACCGCTTCATGTCAAGGCCAAAGGACCCGCCTCTCTCCGCAGCCCCTCGCTCTGAGCCTTACAGTTCACACCTCCACATCCATTTCCCAAGGTGCCCAGGGCTGGTCTCTAAGAACCTGGATGCATGCATCGCAGAACCGCTTGGATGTAATAGTCAATTAAATTATTAATGAAAGAACTGTACAAATAAAAGCACTGTGCTCTTTTATGCAGTAATAATTATTATCGTAAGCAATACAAATTGAATAATAAGAATCATCAGGGCAGTTCAGTGATAAGCTAACAATTTCCAGCAATCAAACCAAACATCTCTGCGCAGGCTGTTTAATAAAATAAATAGCAGCTTGTTGACATTTTTGTTCAGTTAAGCACACAGACAATTGTGAGGTTACGTTTGTGTCCCAGGTAGAAGAGCCAAGAAAGAAACGGAGTCGGAATAACACAAAAGTAGAATCCCCCAGTTCTAGTGGGGTTGATTTAAATATATCCTTATCCTAAGAGTGCATGAAATTCTATACTGTCCCTCCAAATCCAATGACACTGTTTATTTGTACATACACATACATGTATATAAGTACATATATGTCCATGTACATACTCATTATATGGATTTATGTATATAAAACAAGTCATTATAACTAAGTTTAACATTTCATTTATATTTGTGTGCAGAATAAATTTATATGCTAGAACGATACCAAGCCATCACTGCGTGAAGTCATTACCACACACCTAGCTACCTGTGATACAAGCAAATGCCAGGCCCAATAAATACACTATTTCCTTAGTTACTCCGGAAGCTTGTAACGTGGACACTCAAGAATTCTGTCCTCACACAGAACTTAGCACTGCCCAACTCTCTACCCATGTGCCAAGGACCCAAGCCAGTCAGCTGAGGGCATGGCCATCTATCAGCTCAAACTCATCACAGGGAAACTGACAGCATCCTACAATCAGTGAGTACTTCAGGCCATTTGCTAGCTTCTGTGACCAATGTCTTTTTGTTCACCTGGAAAACTTCGCAGCACTATGAAGTAATCGCATCCTTTGCTAGTCAGGGGAGGGCAGAGTCAAAGGCAGTAAAGTTTCTCCACCTTTCAGGAGGACTAACGCTGACTAACAGGCCTACAACGTGGCATCTCAAGCACATGCACTGTGTAGTAGGTCCAACCATTCAGAGGCTACTGGACTGGGCTCTCGGGTGATATGCCCTCTCCGAAGGCGTCTCTCAGAGCTGAGAGTGCTGCTGCATGCCTGCAATCCCCGCACTTGGGAGGCTGAGGCAGGAGGATCACTATGAGTTCAAGGCCAGCTTGGGCTACATAGCAAGACTTTGTCTAAAAAAGCAAAACCCTAAGCCTCTTGCTTCTTTCGTGACATATTCGAAACCACTCTTGCAAGAGGTGTCAACTTCAAAACAGCTCCTCCTCTTCAGTCTCCCCAAAAGACGCCCCTGTTCTGACCTCTAGCTGATCCTCTAAGTCTAACCTTGTCCTTCTAAACCTCCACATTGTCATCTGGACCATGCCAATGACACTCTGAGCCCTGAGCACAGCGGACTTTGGACCCAGAGGACTTCCTCCCAAGCTGATGCTCTAGGATCCAGCTGAGAGTTCATACGCATGGCCCAGTGTGAGCAAAATTAATGTGACACCTACTCGCACACCTCTGAGGGGACATGCAGTCAGTTGGTGCAATGTCAAATTGCGTGTGACCATTGGGATGCACAGGTGCCCTCTGCCTTTGCAGCGGTTGGGTGTGCCAGATGTCACTAAGGACACAAATGTGTGACAATGGAGTCCCAACACAGAGGACTATGAACAGACACCTCCTCGCCTTTGCACATACTTCTCCCCCTCCTCAAGTCAGGCAGAAAGCCTTCAATGCTGGTAACATCTCTCATGCTTGCCCATTTTCTTCTTAATAAGAAGGATAAGTCACAGGCTGCAGACCTCCTGTAAAGAGTGGCAGGAGCCAGGAAAGAGGCTAGGGAAGGAGGCAATCCCAGCGCCAAGAGAGGTCCGACGGCCCCAGGCGCCATTTCGACTGCATATAGCAATAAGATCGCAGAAGGATGGTTCACGCATTTCTCAGTGACAGACACATATTTATTAGGTGGTCCTGTCCATCTGCGGACATCAAGACTGTACTCTCACACACCTCGCTGGTGGGGACAACCGCACACCTGGGCTCTGTGGTGTAGCCTGCTGCTCCTGGTCTACGACGTGCACACTGCGCAACTGTGCTGAGCACCCTAGGAGATGGTGACACATTGGTGAATGCTGTGCCCATTTGTACCTGGCAAAGGTACGGTAAAAATGCTAAGCAGGAGGAAGCTTTCAGGTCCATACATCTTATGACACATGTGCTCCACCGAAGACCGCAACACCACCCCCGTGGAAGGTGACTGTGACTGTAGTTTAAGGACAGCCAGGTGTATACTGCCGACTTTTCATTTTTCCAAGTGAGAATATTGACCCTCACTACCTTGAATTTATTTTTCTTACCTGACAGTGGGGAATGGTTCATTTTTGAACACTTACCTGTGCATATTTCATGTCTGTTCATTAGCCCACCAGCTCAAGCAAGGGGCCTTGAAATTGTGAGGGATAAGGGAGAATATCCCTTATCCTTAGCTTCCCCACTGGAATTTCCCAGGTGTCTAAGAGCCTCTGAGACAAACCAGCCTGCATTTCTCCTTTGTTTTTGTGGGGCTGGGGGTCAAATCCAGGGCCTCACACAGGCTAGGCTAGTGCTCTACCTCAAGAGCTACATCCTCAGCCCCATACAATCCCAATGGATTCCCCAATCAAACTACTTTGTTCTTAAGAAAGAGAATCTGGTTATCTTCCTTCAGAGAATTTCTGTGAAAAATCTTTTTAAAAGTGTTAAGGAATCATCTCAACAAACAGAAACAAGCTCTCCTCTGCAACACACCAGCACAGTCAAGGTAAGATTCACTCCAATCCTGGATGGAAGGGCAGCATACACACATCTAATGGAAACAGGCCCTACCAAAAGAAGGCTTTCAAGCTTTCAGCCCGGGGCCCTGATGCCAACAGCCTAGCACCCCTCCAGGAAGGATGGGTGTGCCTTGCTGCAAGGCCAGAAGCAGCCACGGCCAGGCTGCCACCCTCTGCTCTTGAACCTCCTCTCTCTCCAGCAAGCCGGGGTGACTCTCTAAGGGACCCAGCGTGCAGGCTCCAGGCCAGAGCCAGGCCTGGCAGCACAAAGGACCTAGACCAGCCTCACTTCTGAGCTCCTGAAAGATGAAGATCATGGGTCTGGAAGTGCCCAGCAGCACCCACTTGCTGCGTGTGAACAGGCATCTCGTCCATTTCTGTATGGTAGTCGTGAAAATACTTCAGAGAACAATGGGAAGAAAGAATTCTGAGGGAGACATAAAATAATCAAACTCCCTTATCCCTCAAGAACAGGCTCTCTGGCCTCTCCAATCCTTGTAAACAGCTCATAAAGGGGCTTAAACACCGAGGGCTGTTTGTTGAATGAACAAGTCAATGAAGTCTCTTATTTACCTTGTTATCTTTGGGTACACAGAGCCAACCGACTTGAACATCTTTTAAATGAAGTCTCATGTAAATGAAAGCTATACTTTAATTTCACTTAACAATTATCAGTCCAGACCATACATTCTTAGGTAACAGTAACTGGAAGAGTAATTTTAAGAGCTATCAGTAGATACTGTTTACTCTCTGCTTCAGACCATGCCAAGAGCTTTTTAAGAATTATCTAAGCTGGGCAGAGTGGTGCACATCTGCAATTCCTGCACCTCTGGAGGCTGAGACAGGAAGATTGCAAATCTGAGGCTGGCCTGAGCAGCTCAAGACCTGTCTCAAAAGAAAAAATTAAAAGGGCTAGGGATGTGGCTTGCGGCCACACACGTCCCTGGGTTCCACCCCAGCACTGCAAAAACAAAACCAAACCAAAAACCCTCTCATTCTCTCACCCTTTATCTAAGATATCATCATTCCCATTTTATATATGGGAAAATGGAGGCTCAAAAATGGTGTCCAATGTCTCGCATGTGGGAAGTGGAAGGACTGGGACCTGACAGTCCCTGGTGGTCTCCTCCGGGATCCACTGGCTCAACTTGGAATCTTGGATCATGGGGGCCGGGGAGATGGCTCAGTGGAATAAGTACTTCTCTGGCAAGCACAAGGGCCTGAGTTCAATTCCCAGTTCCACCGGAAAAAAAAAAAAGAATCTCAGATCACAAAAGCCAGCCCTGCTAGAGGTGACAGCTTTTGAACATTAGCGACACTGGTGAACACCCAGGCTGCTCTTTCTCCCTCCAAGTCAGTCTGGCTTTTGCTCGGGCTGCACGGCCCAGTCCCTCAGGAACTCCAGCCTCCGCCCTCAGGCCTGGGTTCCCCACACAAGGTCAGCCTCTTACTTAAACCCAGCTCTCTCAGAACAGAGAGCGCAGTTCCAACACAGTTTAGGATGAGCCCACACTGGGAGTTGTTTTAAATAAAGCGAGCTCTCCAGAATCACAAGCACTCTGTGTGACGGAGTTCGGGGTGACAAGGGGGCCAACCCTGTCCCCTACTGTGTTAATGTCTTGCTTTGCGATTTTTGTGCCCTCAGTTTCCTGCTAGGTGGAATACAAATGCTCATCTCCCTCATAAAAATCACATGGCAACCAAGTGAGGAATAAAAATATTTTGTGAAAAAATTAAATGCCTTCTGAAATGAAGAGGCTAACGTCGCACCATTCCCAAATGGCACAGGGTTATGAAAAATTATAGCAGTGCTTACGAGGCCAAGCTGCACACCAGAAACTCTCCTGGTGACACACGTGGGGGAAACACCAAGAGCCACCACCAAAAGTGCTAACTGGCAGCTGACAGCGAAGCTCCCTGAAGGTCTATGAACCAGTTCTCAGGGGTCTTCGGTTGTGCTGTGTAACACGAGGCCCTCCATTAGGACGCAGGCACCACTGTGTCCCGCAGTAATCAACTTAGGGATTGAGATTAATTATCCAGTTTCCACTACCCATTGGCACCCCGTGTTGGAAGGGGGCTATAAGAGCCAGGGACTTGGAAGGGGCTATGGCAAACGAGGTTTGAGGTCTGGGCAGTTTATCATCACTAACATGGACAGAGGTCTAGCCTCGTAAGCTTCTCTTGTCCTTAAGGACGATTCACATGATGAGAACATCACAGGAAACCACTGTCTGTCTGTCATCTTTTTTTTTTTTTTTTTTTTTTGGTGGTACTGGGAATCAAACTCAGAGCTTTACACATTCTAAGAACCAAGTACTCTCCCACTGAGGAAACCTCATTGAGCTGTTTGTCGACTGCTGGCTCCAGGTCACCGTCCAGCTACCTCTGCCTCCGGAGGCCTCAGACTCCATCTGGAACAGGGGTCTCTTTTTTCCCTTGTCAGTCTCTCATTTTCTCCATTGTATTCATTCAGAAGGAGCGGGGAGAAAAGATCTCATAAATGTCATTTCATATTCCAAGCAATTTGCTATAGGCAACTACACCATTACTTTGTACAAATAAATTTACATAAATCATTATTAGAATGTTTTATCTTGGCAACATTATTTGGTTCCCAGAGCACAAATTAAATGCATGCTTAAAGCAGAATATTTTAAAGTTATTCCTATATTGTTTATGAGACAGGATTAGAAATTTCCATCTAATTTTTCTTTCATAATGGAATTCCTTTAGTTTTCTTTGTACATTTAGACACCACGTGTGTCATTTTGCGGGGGTTTCTTGAAGCGAGGCATGAACTAGGCGACTTTTGTGTCGGTCTCATTTCTCAGCAACTGCTGCCTCTGATTTCATGGGCTTGGGTCTCGAGACCGATTAGGAGGGCAGGGAACCAGGGAAATGACAATCCACAGGCCTGCGAGCAGATGACGTTTTGTTTGCTATTATTGTGTAAGCTAGGGGAGTCTTCGATGGTGGCTGGGCTTTAGTTAAAAATCAAATAGATTTGTAAACCAGCCCCTGAACTTTGTATGGGTTGGAGTGGTGCCTGGATGAACAGGACAGCACCCGGCAAGTTTTCGATGGTGGGAGTCTTACTCTGCCCAAGATCTTAAAATAACACCCCCCTCCCAAATATAAAATGCAGTGTCCAGTTTTAAAACAAGCTGCATTTATCAATGGCAGGGTGGGGAGTGGTAGGAAGGGACAGCAGGGGATGTCTGCACCAGTCCTGCTATTCCATGGCTCTGGAGAATTACCCAGGCACCCAACACCTCATCTTCTCACTGCTGTCATGAAAAGCTGAACCCACCGCTCAGAGGTCCCCCTTTCTAGCTGTATGTGGCCTGAGAACAGACTCTAGGCCAGTGTCAGAGAAGTGGCGCTGTGAGGTCAGAGAGGCAACCCTTGAAAGGATGCGCAAGCAGCCCCGTGGAATACCTGAAAGCACAGAGTTGTAGGGGCCTGGGTTCGAATCAGAGCCACTCACTAGCTGGGCTGAATGTCAGCAATGCAAACCTTTCTGCTTCTCTGCAGCTCTATTTTTTTGAGAGGGGATTGAACTATACTGGGGATTGAACCCAGGACCTTCATACTAAGCTGCACTCCTAGCCCTTTTTTGTTTTTTATTTTGAGACAAGATCTCACTGAGACACCAAATTGCCAAGACTGGACTCCAACGTGCAGTCCTCCTGCGCAGCCTCCCACAGTGCTGGCATTACACACATGCGTTGCCACACCCGACTCGTACCAGACCTTCTGAGGTATTTGCAGACATGTTATTTGAATCTTTCAAAAACTCGAGAAAGGGCTGGAGAGATGGCTCAGTGGTCTAAAGCACCTACTTGAAACAAGCTTAGCAAAGCACAGGGACCGCGGTTCAATCCCCCAGCACCACATGCCAGCCAGCCCCTCCCCCTGGTGGGCTGAGCTGGCCACGCACGCACACACACACACACACACACACACACACACACACACACACTGTAAAAATAAATAAATAAATATAAAAAAAACTCGAGAAAAATGTAAGACTGGATTAATTGTCCTATAACAAGACGCAAACAAAGGCAGCAGAAGCAGCACAGGCTTTTCTACAGCGACCCAGTGTCACAGGGCAGAGCGACCCAGATATCTACCTGTACTTCCAGCAGGGAGACGGGGGTCACGTTCCTCATTCTAGCCAATGCACTGGGAAGCAGTGAGTCGTCACCACTCTATGACATTTAAGAATAGGTGCGAGGTCTCAAGTCTCCTGTCACATGTTGTACCAACCAGGAAGCCACCCAACCTAACTGCTCATTCCAGCCTCTGAGTCTTGGGATGCACTTTTTAGCCAGTTAGTAAAACTAGAGCGCACATCTCCAGCCATATTTTTCAGGTAATGCTGCTGGCCCACTAGCCACTTGGAACCACTGTAGTTTAAGTCCTAGCTAAATGCTGTTCACATCCAACAGTGTATGTTATCACACCTGGCTAGAGAGCCACGACCCGAGAATTGGTCAGAAATGTACCATCTTAGGCTCCAAGTCAGACCTACTGAATCAGAATGCACCTTTTAGCAAGGCTGCCCAAGTGACTTGCTTGCGCAATGAAGTTTGAGCATCTTGCTTTAAGCTATTCACAACACCATACATGCTCTGTTGAGAGATTCCATTGAGATTTCACAAGGTCTAAGGCACAGGAAAAGGGAAAATCCTAAAGAAATTAAGGCTCTTACCTAGGTACTTATTATAATCTGTCTGGCCAACTGTGGTCAACCTGGCCAGATTCAAACTTGCTTAGACGAACTCAAATCTGTATCACTCAAAACAATCATTTTTCATTATTTCCTTAAGTCCAGAGGAAATTAATTATGTATTTATTTTGTTGCACCTAGGCCCTGAGCTCTCGGATTTACTTTTCACCAAGTATTCTACAGGTATCCCTGGCTCAGCCAATGAGTAAGGTTAGAACCCACACATATCTCTAACTTTCACTATAGTTTTCACTCCACAAGATCATCAAATCCTCATACACTGGGAGAAACATGTTGCCAAATGTAAGTGTTGTAGCTTACGCATGGTAAAACTTCATGCTTACTGGACTTAAAACCAAGTATTTATTTGATTTGAAATAAAACAGCTCACATCAGCACCAAGAAAAAAGAAAACAGCTCCAAAACTCAAGGTTCATTTTTAATTCAGTGCTGATTTATTTCAACATGTAGAATAATCCAAGATTCCCAGATGGATCCTTTAAGGAGAAATACTGTATCTAAGTTCTTGAAATACAATAGCCCCAATGATTTAATTGAAGATTAAAGAGAGAAATGGAAAAATAGAGCTAGGAAGTGATCAATTCACTATCTCAGGCTAGAAACCCTATCCCTCACTCCTGTCCTATTCTAATTCTACTCATCCTTCAAACCTATGTCTTTAATGAGGAAAAAGTTCTACACCTCAAATTTTGCAAATTCTTAGGTTACACAATTACCAAGGCCTCTGGCCAGCAAACTTCTGTATGAGGCCGGTTGATGCATAGTTTATGGTTTCCGTTGTATCTACTGAATTCTGTCGCTGTAGTATACAAGCTGTCATTGATAATCCAGAAATCAATGAACACAGATGTGTCTCAATAAAACTTTATTTAGAGACATCAAAACTTGAATTCCATCAAATTCTTATGAAGTATAAAATGTTAATCTTCTTTTAAAACTTTCAAACCATTTAAAATCAGTAGAATCCTTCTCAGCCTGTCTGTCATGTACCAATAGGCAGTGGGCTGCCCCATGTGAGTGGACCCAATGTAGTTTGCTAAGCCCTGACCAAGGTTTAGAAAAAGTAGGACAGCTCTCAATAGACTATCACTTCTGTGGGAAGGGAACATGAATACTGTTATTCTAGTTCTACCTCTTCCTTTAGCTGGAGGCTGGGGCTGTGATTCCAGAAGGCCAGAGTTCCTCAGTCAGTGAGGGCCTGTGCTCTTTGGCCCAGCGTGCTCAGGAAGCAGCGTGGCCAGGGCACCACCTGACTGGAGAAGCGAGCCTCTCAGCTGGCAAATCTAAGGCCTTTAAGACCCTGCACTAGGCACTGCTGCTTTAACCAGCCAGGTAGAAAGCAACAATGAAAAGAACCAGGTATGGGCAGGATTGGGTGCGCCACACCCAAATTAATCAGAGCACCTGGCTCCCTATCCCTGACTGTGGCCCGGGCTTGGGCTTTGAGACTCCTAAACCTAAATTCAGACTTTCAAAACTTACTAGAGATGTCCTCCTCATCAACTTCCAAAGAAACTCATGTTGTTGGCTTCTGACCCTGCAGCTCGACCTCCCAGCTTCCCGTCAAAGCTTGTGAGCACCAGGCACTGACAGCACAGCCTCTGGGCCATCCCCAAGCCAGAAGTGTCTGGCCCCGCTGGGAGGAGGTGGAGGCAGCCAGGGAGGAGAAGAGTAAGTAGGAGGTAGAAAGGCAGGGGTAGGGTGTGGACAGGCCCAGCAAGGCCGAAAAGATCAGCAAGACAGCAGCCAAGCCACAGATAGCAACAGTGGTCACTGTCCTTGGAAAGACACTGCCAGCCAAGGCCCCTTACGACAGGGCAGGTGGGGATTCCCGGGGTGTTCTGCTCCACTGTCCTTCAGGGACGTGGGCCCTTAGGCTCTGACTCCGGCTGGGACCAAAAATCAGGGTCCTCCAAACACTGTGATACGGGCAGCCAAGGCCTTGCCACCTGGCTCATTGAGGGCTCATTCCTACTTTCCCATCAAAGCTGTCATTGTGGCCCTGTCACCACCCTCTTCCCTCTACCTGACCACATGATCAGTGGAAACAAAGCCACTTGTGACCCTTCTCGGTCTATGAATACTCCCCTAACTATCTCAGTCCCAATCTGGAGGTTCTTCAGCTTCCTGAAGTGAGGGCTAAGGTGCCCATTCTGACCCTCACCTGGATCCAGAGGTTTAGCATGTACTAGCTGTGAACCTTTGGCAAGATGACAACAAGCTCCCTGAGGATGGGCATCAGTCTTATTTCTTTACTTTTTTATTCCATCTATCCCAAGACCACAAAACATGTTCAGTAATACTTATTGAACACAATGAAGAGATACAACATTATAAAGAGTAATACAATTAAATAAGGTATTATGGGAAAGAAGCTAATGTAGAGGCACAACATTCTGTAGGAAAATTCCCAGCATGATTCTGGTTGCTTTGTGCATCTAAGACACACAGTGGAATTTTAAGTAAAGATGTGATTCAATGTTTTCAATCATCTTAATGTCTAAATTGGATTGACCACATTGTCAGTCTGATCAGCTGCATGAATTGATCATTAAGATTGGGAGGAGAAAGGGATGCTGCCAATGGGTGGAGAAACAATCAATTTGTCATTTGCATTTAAATATAGCTTTAGTGTTTCATGCATTCAGTGTAAGCATCCAGGTATGGTCAGGCCAGCTGGGGAAGGGGAGGCACAGCAGGATTACCTGAGTCAGAATGGGTCCAGGAAGCCAAGGTCAGCATCGCTCCACCTCCGTCACAGAATGGACAAAGGCGCTCCCATCATCATAAAGCGATGCTTCCAGAGGCTGGTGGGAAGGAGCAGAAGGAAGAGGCCATTAGAGGAGAGGAGCAGAGAGCCTTGGCAACTACGGCGGCGATGCCCTGGCCGGCCTGTCCCTAGAAAATGATACACTTCAGGGAGAGTCAATTGCAACAGTACCTCTTTATTTCTTGGATAGTTATGGAAGGACTGAATCTTTCAGGATAGAGTGTTTTTAAAACTGCCTCCCAGGGCATAAGAGGACACAGATATCTGAAAATATACGCCACGGATACTGTGAGATTATGTGATTTTACTGCAACTGCCATTGAGACATTTGTGAGATCATTTTATTTTACTGTAGCTGCTTCTGAAACACTTGTCTCTATAAAGGGAAAACATCAGTGCACTAACAAGCATCCAAGGCCAGCGATCCTCCCCGTGCCAGCCTTGATCCACTGGACAGACCATGGAGACAGGCTGCAGAGTCAGGGGTTCTCTCTTCTACTGTAAAGTGAAATTGCTCTGGTTCTAATCCTTGAGACTAGCTCACTAAGGGGCTTCGAGTTACTGGGTCATAGTTCACCAATAATACTACAAAACAGGGAGGCTGGTACACGAACTCGATTGCACAGTAATTTTTGGCTTTTTAGCCCAAGCTTCAAAGATGACCAAAAGTCAACTCTAACGAAAACAATGGTATAAGCCAATGATACGCTATGATATTATCCTACTAGCCCCACCTACCAGTGTGAGAATGCCAGGAAATAAATTCATTGAATCTGCAGTGCTCAGAGTACAGTCCCTGAGCAACATACATGCTGCCTGAGAGCTTGTTAAGAAAAGCAAATTCTTGGCTCAGACCCAGGACGCTGCATCAGAATATCTGGAAGGGGAACTCAGAGATCTGTGTTTTCACAAACCCTGCTAGTGATTCTGATACAGACTGTTCATTTATTCACTCAGACAAAGACATTGACCCTGGTGCTATAAAATAAAAGTATTCTGCTCTCCTTTGTGTTTAAGCTCCAATTAAAGAAAAGGCACTGAGCAAGGGCCTGGAAGGGAGGAAGATTTAGAGACGGGAGGTGACAGGGAGGCCCTGCCCTGAGAAGTGGGGAAGACAGGACTTGCGTCCAGCAACTCAACACAGCCTGTGTGCCTTCTACCAGGTAGTGGGTCGCAGAAGCTACTTGCCTTTGTGGCCAGGTGGAAGGTGAAAATAAGAGATAATCTCACGGAGACGATAGCAGTAATAATGGATCTTGAGATTGGGACAGGCCTGTGACGGGCAGGAAGGGGCAGCAGCAAAGCATGAGGGTTCTGCAGGACTCAGAGCGACTAGGTCTGCCGATGCACGAGAGACAGGACAGTGAGCTGGGCGACACCCAGCAACTCCTGAACGCAGACATAAAAGCCCGGGGACGTGGGCTCCTCTTTCTGTGAACGCAGCTCCTGTCTCCAGCTTATATCGGGGCTTATGTCAGAAACTGATGTCTGGTAATCGAGGCAACCTAACGATTCTGTAGCCACTTTGTTTTTTTGTATTTTTCTCACTGCATTTTCCAAAGTGGAGATTCTCTGCTGCCTTAAAGATTCATAGCTCAAGGTCTACCCAGGAGGAAGAACACAAAAGAAAATTTTAAAGTAGGCACAAGACTCTCGGTGTCACAGTAGATTCAAGCCATTTGATATAAGGACAAAAAACCCTCCATAGCCTTTGCATACCTAAAAACCCCTGAAGCCACCTTGGTTTTAACTTTATAAAATACACTGACAGTCATGAGTTTTAGTCCTCCTCAAAAAGTTAAGCTAATACCCAACATCTCTGGGTGGAGAAAAAGTACTTTTCATCATCAAGAAGTTTGGCGTTTGCTTCTAGAAAACTAACATCAACAGAATGTTTTATTTCCTGATGTTGGTAGAGGAACGGCGGGTCCCTGGAAGTGTATCTGATGTCACACCAGTGCTCGGACTGAAATGACGCTGGACTCAGAACCAGCAGCATGTGCTTCGCATCCCAGCTCTGCCATGTGACCATGCGAGGCAATACAGGCAGCTCACTGAGCTCCCAAACCTGTTTGGTTTTTGTTGTTTTCTTTGTTTGGTTGGTTTTTGGTAGAACCGGGGATTGAACTCAGGCCCTTGTGCTTGCCAGGCAAGCACTTATTCTACTGAGCCATCTTCCCAATCCCTCTGAACCTCAGTTTTCCAGCTGTCAAAAAAAAAAGCAGGCCTCAGGCTAGGGAGATAGCTCAGCAGTCTAAGCACCTGCCCGCCAAGCACAAGGACTCAGGTTCAATCCCTAGTACCACATGCCATGCTGGCCCTGGAACCCTAGGTATGTACTGCCACCCTGAAACCGGGTGTAGTGGCACATGCCCGTAATCCCAGCACTGGGGAAGCTGAGACAGAAGGATCACTAGGAGTCTGAGCTGCATAGTAAGATCCTGCATCAAATAAATAAATTAAAGATTTTTATTTTTTTCTTAAAAGCAGGCTTCAACCTGCTCCGCCCTCCTTGAAATGAAATAAAAAATAGATAAAAAGGTGCTATGAAAATTATACACTGCAAGCCTACACACATGTACAGAATTAGCCTTTTCACTGGGACATTGGGTCCTAATTAACACTTGTTACTGCACTGGCCTTTGAAAGTATAAAACTAAAATGTTCCTGCGCCCTTGAGAGTCTCCTTTTCAATATGTGCAGATACAGCAGTTCCGAGGAACAAACTTGGCACCAACCGATCCATTCTCCCCAGAAACATTTCAAGGTAAATTTTTTTACTCGTAATTTTTTCCCTTTAAATGCTCCTCTTTGGACCACAATAGAGCATCCAGTTATCTTCCAGCAGCTCCTGGTGAGCACGACTCCGTCTTCAGCAACACCGACACATACGATGGCAATAATTTATCATCTCTGCAGTAGTTTAGTCCCAGATGGACCATTTACTAATTTATTTCCATATGTAACTGGCAGAGAGATTAATCAGGCTTCCAACTTGGAAACCTGAATTGTGTTTTATTCCCTTTGCAGGCTAACTGTGGGCAAGAGAAAGCACATGTTTACATAGAGACCAAGAGGTCCTCCTGAAAATTCATGGCATTACACACGCACTCCTGCATACACTCATGCACGCACGCACACACGCAACCTATCCTAAGACAGCTTGCGTCTTGTGTCAGCTTGGAAGGCTGAGTCTTTCTTTAGATCCTCCTGGGCCTCACACAGGAGCCGTGTCTACTGCAACCCTGGGCAGAAGTAGCCCTGAAAGAAAGGGGACAGCACATCAGGCATGGTCGCAGGCAGCCACATGCCTCTCCTCTGGGCAGGGCCAGGAGCTCAAATTTCTGAAAGGAAAGAGATCTTTCGGCCATGGTGCTACACCCAGCTGGCTTGGCTACATGGTGTCCAGACACTGGAAACTATGTGCTTTCTTTTTTCCACTCTTTTTAAGGGTCTGAACTTGAGTGAATTCAGCAGCTGCCGCAGCTTCAGCAAGGCAATGGCTAATGGATTGGGAGCTTTGCTCCCAGTTTCCCAGAGCTCTCATCTTGGTCTACCTTTTTCATTTTAACCCAATGGTATTAGCCTCTAGCAAAGCGTTGGTTAATGGCATTGTTGTTGGGTGATGGTGTTTACATGTGGAGCTGAAGCCAATCCCAGCATGAGCCTGAAAGCAGAAGCTGATTGGTGACAACCTTAAGTGGAACCTGAAGTCAGCTCGAAGAAGGCTCAGCACACAGGACCTCCTATGGGTCCACATGCTTGGGCCTCTAATCAACTCTGTCCTTGGAGAAATCATTTCACAGTTCTGGTTCAAAATGCTCTTCTCTGTAATGTGAGACGGTTAGCTCTTTATAGCTCTTTAAAGTCCTTTTCAGCTCCAAAATCTTAGGACTCTATGAAAATGAAAATAATCAGCCATTCACCTGGTTGCTGTGCTTAGCTGATGCTAAACAGCAGGAGGTCTGGAAGCTTCTGAAAGAAGTTGAATAGGTCCTAGATGCTGGCAGCAGCGAGCCTTAGAACATCTCCACATCTGATGCTCTCTTCGCGCACAGAATATAAACATTTGAAGACTGTCCAACAATACATATCTTTACAAAGTTTTAAGACTTCAGTTCAAGCAGTTTGAGATATTATTCTAAGTACAGTTGAACCTACCGAAGTACTGAAGTCATAGCCCTTGCTTTTACACTCACCTCTTCATTAAGGGGCTCTGCAACTCATCTTAAAGCAAAGGAACATGTGCTGTAAGGGAAGGCAAAGAAACCAGCTGATAGGAAGCATGAAGAATTGAGTGACCACCCAGAGAAGCAGAAGCGCATGGCAGGAGGTCCTGCCAGGAAGCCCCACTGAGTAAGCAAATCGGAACTGGCCTTTGTGAAACACAGATGGGGATGAGGGCTCAGAGACACAGCAAGAGCAAAGGCCCTGAGCGTCCCCAGTATGGCCCCGACATGGCAGCCTGGGGCCCGAGGACAGGATGCTCAGTGAAGAGGCGCCAGGGTGAAAGTGAGGCTGGCAAAGGACCAGCAGATTGGCCTTTGCCTGAGGGCGCTGGGAGTCTTGGAGACATCCCGGGCAGGGAGGCTGAAGGCTGCCAAGAAGATCAGTCTGCACTTTCATTTTTCTCTTATTCATTCCATATGACCTCTATTTGGGAATCTCTCAAATTTATTATTTTTTAAAATAAATCTGGTCCTCGCATGGAATCCCGTGGGATTCCTACAAATACTGCCAGCCTTTTACGTTCAAATGACTCATTCAACTTAGGGCACTACGTTTAGATTTATGTGTTTTTCTATTCTTATGAAAGAGTGAAAATAAAATGACACAGATGGATACTTTGTTTTGTTTTTACGCTGGAAAATACTTCTGCATGAGGAGAAAAAGGCATACACGCGCTGAGCGCTAACAAGGTCTGCTCCAGCCTCCCAAACAGACAGAAGTTGAGCTTGTCCTCCTTAAGGTGTTCAACGAAAACTTCCTGGATTAATGAACCAAAGATCTCCATGGTCCCTCAAACCCCAAAACAGAATGCCCTGTGAACTCTCATACCAATGGCATTTGTTTGTTCTGCCTGGGGGGCAGCACCGGTGGCCTCGCACAGCTGTCATGGGGAGACTAGCCCACCAGGACACAGGGGCTCCTCAGCAGGCAAGCCAGAACACACACAAAGGAGTCTGCAAGTCACTCTTCTGAAAGTTCCAAACATAGGCTGGGGTCTACAGGATCCACTCAGGTGAGTGGGAAGAGGGCAGAGGGGCTCCTTCACCAACAAGGAGAATCCTTTGTCACAAGTCACCATGCAAACTTCCCCCACAAAAGACACAAACCTCCCTTGAGCTCTTGGGGCCACTCCAATGGGTCCACATGGGGACACCTATGGGAAGCTTCAACATTCATTTCAATGTAGGGTCATAAAAAAGTACCTCCTACCTATCCACTGGGGCTGGGGGTTGATTATGCCAGGGTTCAAGTCCCTGATACATAATTCAAAACCTGTCTCAGCCCTCCAGATGCCTGGGTACTCAGCACCTCAAAGCTCCTCAGGGTATTCTCTTAACATCCAGCCAAATAATTACTACCATTCTCTGTGGATCGCCCTCTACGCATCTACAAACTAGCCTTCTAGAAACCAAAAGAGTCAATATGGTACTTTTGTCAAAGTCTACCTATTGGCCAGAAAACTAATGCTCCTCAAATGAATAAATGAATTAAATTCCCATGTCATTTTACATTCTCTTCACTAATACATGAATAAAACCAAAGTATAAAGTAAATGTGGGCTTAAGCTGAATAACGGGCATAAATAAAAATATTTTGACATTAAAAACTCAGTATAAATTAACTGCAACATATTTGAAAGCTCCTGCAATCAGAATGAGCACATTGAAATCCATTACCCTAATACCTAGGCTGCTGTTCAAAAGCAGGGATCTGGCACATACTTAAATGCCCATTTGAACGCTCCTCCTAAATTACTGTACAATCGAGTCGCACAGTCACACATTTCCAAAGTCTATCATCCTTGCTTGGTTGCTCGCTAACCAACGCGGAAGTCGTATCAGGCAACAATGTGGCGGCATAATATAAACACAGACACCCGCAAATGGTACTAAAAAGGGGAAGCAAATGTCAAAGACAAGCCAGGGTCATCCTGGGGAGAACAGGGCTATTTACATAAGCATTCTGAAAAGACAATGGAGCCCCAATTTCCCTTGAACCGCACACCTAATCAGCCTCACTGTCTCTCACCTGATCATCTTTTACAGAAAAGCAATTTCTACAATGAGACACTCGAAGACCTTAGTTGCCATAAACTCAGCAGCTGTTAAAGATTCTGCTGCACATTAGATTTGCTTAAAGACTCAGCTATTTCCAACCTAAGCTTTCATTCCTTACCTATCACTACCCCCCAAAAAAAAACTAAGCTTCTCTGCTAATAGCCTTCTTTACCATGTCACCCGCCAAGGCCATTCTCTTACCTTGCAACTCACTCACACTGGTTTCATTTGAAGATATTTACCCAAGCCAGGGCAATTGTTTGACTGGAATCTTGCAACTTTCAACTTTGCCCAGGTTTTGCTGTGGTGCAGAAAGGGAATGCCGCAAGCCCCAATACATGGCTCAGCTGAGCTAATACACATCTGAATCCAGAGCTATATTTTAAATTCTTTTACACTTACTTAATATAGTGCGTGCCGCCTGTCCACTGATGCGATATCAGAAACCTGCAAGCTACTATTTCTGCAACTGTGTCACTGTAGATAGTCTGAAACATGTACGTAGCTGTTGCCATGGAAACAAACACAGCTAGGGTAGAGTGCCACGCTGTGTTAATTCCTTCACCCATGAACCCCAGGGGAATGCTAACATTCATCTTCTTTCTCCTTTAGTCTCACACTGCTTTAATATTTTTTTTAGCATTATCAAATGATGTACTAAATACATATGGTACACCTGAAAATGTGGATGGATGAAATGAGCCGTGGTACCAACCTAGCCCTGCTGGTATCTGCTTAAAGCGGTACAGCTCTGAAATGGATCCCTTCCCTAACTTCTCTTGGGAGGAAGAGAGAACTTCATCTGTCTTGTAAAGTGATGCGGGTAAGGCAGAAGAGACGGGCATCGCGTCACACCCAGGGAGCACAGTGATCGAGGAACCGCTCTAGAACACACAGGCTGCCAGGAATGTGCCTCGGTCAGCTCTGTGGGGAGAGACTGGAAACTTCCTGAAGGGGATCCAAGCTACCAGATGTTCTCCTTTCCAACTTGAGCTTCCGCAAAAAGCTGTGTTAAGTCGAACAGTTTTAATTAGGTAAAAAGCAAAAACCCCTAACAAGGGCTTTGTCAGTCCCATTCTGGTCTTTGTTCTGAAACCTGTGCAAGAGGCATTAGAATAAGCGAGTAGGTACTGAGATGGAAATCTGTCATCGTTCAGAAAGAAATGTGATTTTCCTACAATCTGAACCTTCTCTTATTTGCTTCAAGTTCAAATCTGTGCCCTTATCAACAGTTGGACCTGCAGAGAAAAGTCAAACTCTTTTTATTACACTTAAAAGCCAAAATGTGTAGCTCCTGGTACACTGGTCCAAATTCCCATTATTCAAACTGGTAAGCCATTTTAAATATTGGGGTTATACTCATCATAGTCGACAAAAATAAGCTGCTGAAAAATCTTAATTACATCCTATCCCTTGGGCTAGTTAATAATATTCAATCTAGATGAAAATGGCCACATTTTAGATTTGCATACTGATGTGCCTCACTCGAATACGATTTTCCTACTAAACAATCAATTGCAGGCTTTACGAGTGCAGATTCATGACCTCCAGCCAGCATGTCTTAAAGAAACCACTACTTTATTGGTGGGGATTACGGCCAAATTATCCCATCAAAGATGAGCAAAATTTTCCTATTATTTTCTTAAATTGAATCATTCCCGGCTGTTTACCATGATGACAATAATCAAAACTTCTCTAAGAAAATAGATATACAAATCCTACTGGTTAAGGGAATGCATCACTTTATCTAAGCAATCTCAAGACAATGTTAGGGTTCAGTACAAAGTCTGTTCTTCAGGTTTTAGCAGGACAGGTGGAGATTACCCTTTACCCAACTGCCAAGGACTTACAAATAATAGAGAGCAGAGTTAGTTAACTGTTTACAGCGGTGAAAACATTCATCACTCATGTTCACTGGGGACTGTTTGCTCCAGTGTTACCTCTAGAGTTAACGAGAGTTCTCGCCTAGTTTATCTCATATGACGACCCCAAGACTGCCCTGAATTAGTTTAGCAGGTATTGCCAAGAAGACACTTTGAGGCTCTGAAATCAGTGACTGGACCACGATCACACTTTATAGGTCCGTGCTTTGTCTCTGTCACCTGATCTATTGCCCTTTCCATGAGCCAAAGCTGTCCCCAGAAGTGCTCACCATACAGTTGGTTGTGCAAGACTTAACAATAGCAGCAAGACCTACAAGAGGACAGACACTAAGCAGCAGATGGACTTGACTGGTCGGGAGAGGTAGCTGGTGGCTAAGGCGAGCCTTCTCAGCCTCCACCCTTGTTCTTGGAGCACCAGCCCCAAAGCAGCCCATCTCTGCCTGAACTCTCATCCTTTCTGGGAGTCGCAGGCCTGAGGCCCAGCACCAACCCTCAGAGAGGGCCTCACAGCAGAAAGATGATGGGGATCCTTGGGCTTTGGAGATAAAAGGAGGCTCAGAAGCAGATAAACTAGTCAGGCTCTTGAGGAAGTAAACTTTCAGAATCTCTCTCTCTCATTTTTAAAAAAATTGTACTAAAATACATGTAACATCGAACAACATCTTCATCATTTTATCCTTTCTTTTTTTTGCGATTCCAGGGATCAAACTCAGGAACCTAAGCTTGCCAGACAGGCGCTAACACCACTGAGCCACCTCCCCAGCCCATCTTCATCACTTTAGGCCTATGGTTCCAGTGGTATTAAATAACAATATTGTGCGACCACCACCACCATCTGTCCCCTTAAGTCTTTCTTTGTCTTGTAAAACTGAAACTCTACACCCATTAAAAACTAACTTCCCATCCCTACTCCTGCCTCCTGGCAATTCACAATTCTGGCTTCAGTCTCTTCTGAATTTGAACCACCCTCTACAAGGAGAATCATAGAGTAATTACCTTTTCATGACTGGTTGAATTCACGGATCATCACATCCTCCTGGTTCACCCATGTTGTGTCACACTCCCCCTTTTCCTTATACAGATACACTACCTTTGCTTATCCATTCATCTATTGGCGCACATTCAGGTGGCTTCCACATTTCAGCTATTATAACGCTGCTATGAACGTGGATGTGTAAGTATTTCTTTCGGATTCTGCCTTGAATCTGGACATAACCCAAAAACTTTAAATGCTCATGGGGTAATTCTATTTTTAATTTTTTTTTTCTTTTCTGTATTTTAGGGAAGGATCTACAGGGTGTTCAGGGTCTCACTACTAGATTAACTCGTAGTAATCTGCCTGTTTACAGCCTCCCAAGAGCTGGGATTACAGACATATGCCACCATACCCAGTCTCAGTCAATGTCTCAGTATGCCCCGGGTGCGGGGCCAACATGGCAGGCCCAGGGATCAAATCCCTGGCCCCTGTACCAGTTTACAGGCACTTTAATCCGCTGAGCTATTTGGCCGGCCCTCTATTTTTAATTCTTTGAGAAATCACTCTACTGTTTTCCACAGCAGCGATACCATGTCGAATTCCTACCAGCAGTGCCCAGTGACCCCAATTTCTCTATCTCCTCACTAACACTTGTTTTCGTCTGGCTTTTTGATAGCAGCCATTGTAAGGGTATGTGGTCATATCTCATTGGTTTTGACGCACACTTCCTTATTTATAATCGATACAGAGTATCTTTTCCTGTGCTTATTGGCCATTTGAATATCTATGCCTATTTTTGAACTGCGTAACTTGTTTTGTTCTGTTTTAAACAAAAAGCTTTAGGAGTTCTCTACATATCCCAAATATTATCAGACTGATACTTGTGAAATATTTTTCTTCCACTTTGTGGAATGCTAGTCTTCCTGCTTGCTTGTTAACCACACTTTCAGCTACCCAGTCATGGAAAGTGGATTTCATCACGGCAGGGCAATCATTACCTCCTCCCCTGGACATCAAAAATTAACCGACAGCAGGATTTAGTTGTGTTAACTTTTGGTGACAGCTTTGTTCCTGGAAGTGAAATTCTCGGGCCCCCGGGGCTGTTTCTAGGCTGGCTCATTCCTGAAGCAGCTGAAGCACCATCTCGGCAAGGGGCGGGACTCCCCGCATCTCGGCAAGGGGCGTGGCTCCCAGCATCTCGGCAAGGGGCGTGGCTCCCAGCATCTCGGCAAGGGGCGTGGCTCCCAGCAGAAGGGGCTGACCAGGTGTCTGCCCAGGGATGTTCCAACCCAATCAGCAATTTGAAAGGTCACGAGGAAAAGCTTTCAAACAGGGATCGTGGAAGAAAACAATGCGCTAAACAAAGTCCTTAGCTCATAGTTCATGTCAGAAACGTGTTCTAAGACTTGATTGGCATTATGCACCTTTGCATATTGATAGAAAGGTGTTCCCCAAAGCCACTGAAAGGAAAGACAGGAGAGAACAAGGTCACCCTACAAGAGAGGCCCCGTGCTAAGGTGATTTCCTAAGCCTCCCGCTCCCATTTCCATTTTCCCGCGGCCTCCTCTTGCCCCTCCCCAGCCGTTGGGGTACCAGCTGGCCTTCTCACTGTGCAAAGTGGCCTGGCTCTCACTGTGCCCTCCTATTTTGATTCACATCTAATATGCCAGGGGCTGAGAAACCAAATAATAGAGCTGATTAGAATTTTATCCGAAAAAAAGATGAATACGGTCCTGACAAAGTGTCCCTGGGCACAAAAGTGTTGACTTTTGGATGCCATTGACTTTAGGTAAATTAGCCCAAAGCCAGTCACCTAATGAGCAATTTGCCTATAATTTAAAACCTTTTTGAGTGATTTTACATGGCAGTGTCCTTTGATATTTTTCCTCCATCTCTTTGGTATTATAAGGCTCGAAAATCAAGTCTTTTAAGGGCATACCAGTTTGTTTTAAAATTTTAACTTATGCTTAATCTTAAATTTTGGGATTAAATTAATTGCAATACTGGAAATGCAAGCAAAACATTCAAAATGCAGATGAATTTCTGGTGAATTAGTTATGGGTAGATCAATCTAAGCACCAGTGCTTTGGGAACTTTTACGTCTAATTTTCACTTTTTAGGTTGCAAAAACTGTCCGAGCAAATGTGAAATTTCTAGAATGCACAAACTGACTTGCACGTGCCACTGACATCTCTTCTGTCTTCTTGCCTGAGGGCTGGACAGGACTCCCACAGCTGCCACTCCAGCACCCACTCGGGGAAGTCCTTTTGTACTGTTTGGTTCTTTTCTCCACTATGAATTTAATTTATAGGCTGGGTTCACCCTCCCACCCCATCTATTTGTGTTTTGAAATCACGGGCATAGATGGTGAAGTAGGGGCCATGAGCTTGGACTTAGAGCAAGGTGGAAAATGCAGAGGTCTGCGGACATGGCCCTGAAATCTAGGTCCTGCTGCATGGAGGGAGGAAAGAGATGCCTACAGTCAAGGGACATTCAACGTGGCCCAGAGCAATGGCAACTGTCTTATTCCACACAGAAGCCGGGTGCCTTGCAGGAATGGCTGCTGCATGCCCTCTGAGAAAGACACCAAAAGCTTGGATGTGGGGCACCTGCCTATACATAGTTGCAGCTACTCAGAAGGCCAAGACAGGAGGAACACAAGTTCAAGGCCAGCTTGGGACATCTAGTGAGACCCTGTGTCAAAATAAAATAAAAAGGGCTGGGGGCCAGCGTGCTGGTGCATACCTGTAATCCCAGTATTTCAGAGGCTGAGGCAGAAGGATCATTGTGAGTTTGAGACCAGTTTAAGGCCAGCCAGCCTGAACTACATAGTGAGACTCTCTCTCAAAAAGACAAAACAAATAAAGAAAAAGGGCTGGGGTTATCACCCAGGGGTAGAGCACTTGTCTAATATGCTCAATGCCCTGGGTTGGATCCCCATTACCACAAGAGTGGAAATCACAAGGCAGACCTGCATTCAAGACCAGAAAACCACGCTATCCTGGGATCAGCACCAAGCTGCAGGGCAGGGCGTGCTCCTATCAGAGAGCCTCAGGGCTCTTGAAAGGGACAGGAACAAACTGGAAGCCATCCCCACCACCAACCCGGGCGCTGGCCCTGTAGGCAGAGCGCCTCCGAGAGCAAGCATGCTAGCCAACGCGGTGCCCCGGCCCCGCGCTCCGGGCTCTCTGGCCAGCCAGTGTGCGGTCTCCCTGAGAGCAGCAGCCCTTCTGCTGCCTGTCACATTGTATGGGGCGCGCTGGGCCCGGCTCCCAAAGAAGAGGAGCTGACCAGGCCTCCCTCTTATGACAGCCACGTGGACGCACAGCCTGAATTTGAGAAGAAAATTCTCCTGCATATGAAAATCCCGTTTCATTCTGCAGTGACGCCCGTGAAGTTTGCTTTCAGTGTCTTCTGTTAGGGATAGAGCCACCAGCTTGTCCTCCGTGTGTGTGGAGGGGGCTCAAGTTCCTGCATCCTCTGTGGGGTGATGGCCAGTGGGGACCGGAAATGAACTGCATCGGAGAAAGCTGCTAAGTATACTCTGTCCTTCATAAGCCTGAAGAGATGATGAATTTTATGTGTCTTAATCCTAATCTCTTCTTCTACTGAACAAAAATGGAAGCTTTCTTTGCATTTTACACTTTCAGTTACAGTACAGAATAACAACCAAAAAAGAGCAGAAAATGTTGCAAAACAGGATCTTAACTTCGCACTTCCCAATATTACTGTTTTTAACATGAAGCATGTTTTTACTCTCAGAGATGAAGAAAATTAATCTCATTAGTCTGAGTTCGGGATACTCTGCCAAGACTATATATTTCTTGAGCCGTTACTAATAACTGAGGTTGTTAAAAAGTAATATTAAAAAATTGACATATAATTGAACATACTTATAGGGAACTATGTGATTTTTTTTTTTTTTTTTAGTTGATTCCTCTGGGGTGGTGCTGGGGATCAAACCACAGTCCCCTGCACCTGCCTAAGCTTGCCTAAGCAGCCACTTTAGACCATTGAGCTATCTCGCCAGTACCAACCATGTGATGTTTATGTGTGTGTGTGTGT
>NW_004524646.1:1508436-1509986 GCF_000260255.1 Octodon degus
GTCCCTGTGCTTTGCTAAGCTTGTTCTTAGTAGGTGCTTTAGACCACTGAGCCATCTCACCAGCCCAATGCATCCACTATTGACAGCTATGGTCACCCTACTGTGATAGAGGACGCTAGAACTACTGCCCCACGATAACGGCACCTTGGTGCCCAGCATCAGATCTTTGTGTACCCTTCCTGCTGCATCCTTCCCAACCTCAAGCCACTGATAGTCTACCTTCTGCTTCTATGCGACCGCATTTTCAGTTTCCACACGAGAGAGAACATCCACTATTTGTCTTTCTGTGCCTGACTTACTTCATTCAATATAATGTCCTCCAGTTGGAAAGGGAAGTTTTTTTTTTATTACTTAGGATATTGTGAAGGCTGTTTCAATAGAGACCAAATAACACTGACTTAAGATTAGGCCTGTTAACTTCTCACCTTCCTGCCCAAGATAACTCATAGTAGGCAAGGACTAGGGATTTTCTATCTTGTTGTTTCACGGTTCTCTAGCATGTTTTCTGTATTTTTATAATCATAATAGCTTGCTCCCACCTGGTTTCTGCTCTTATCAGAAGCCAGGAGGAACGAAGAAAGAAAACACAATACAAAGAAGTCCATCCTCCTTCTGTTTGGGAAATTGAACCTAAGGCCCAGTTACCACAACAGCAGACTAACCTAACCCTAACCCTAACTTACTCCCCTCTATTTTTAAGGCAAAATCCAAGAGCTGTACCCATCCCTTCTATGGCCCTTCTTTGGTTAAAAGCAAAATCCGTCACTCAGCCATCACTGGGAGAATTTGTCTAGCTGAACTACAAGTTTCCACAAACAAAAGGAAGAAGCAAGCTGGTATGGTGGTGCACACCTGTGACCCCAGCACTCTAGGAGGCTGAGGCAGAAGGACTGCAAGTTTGAGCCTTGCCTGTGGAACTCACCAAGACCCTGTTCAACATAGAAAATAAATTTAAAAACTGGGGATGTAGCTCAGTAGGAAGGGCCTGGGATTAATCCACACAAGAAAAAAAAAGAGAGAGAGAGAAAAGAAGGGGCTCATACTGGTGGATGACTAGCAGATTTCTAAAACGGTAAATAAGTATTGATAGATACAAAAGGTAAGGAAACATTTATAAACTCAGGTGAAAAAGATAAGCACCAAATTCAAGATGGTAGCTCCTCAAGGGCCTAATGAGAGACCAAGTCCTATGCCAGGGAAGAGCCCCACATGGACCTTCTACCGTAACTTCAGTGTTTTATTTAAACAATAAATAAATAAAAATTAAAAAAATATATATATATATATTTCAAGCAAACATGGCAAAGCATGGAGTTGGATCAAAGTTGGATGATGGGAATATATTTTCTATGTTTGAAATACATCATTTAAAAGGTAGCAATTTAAAAATCATCTCACTAACCCACTGTCACTCAACTCATCATTAAAATCCACTTTACTAGTTTAAAAACTGCAGTTTTGCAGGACTGTCCTGATACAATGTTGTATATGGTTAGATTTCTGGACTTATGTGTAAACATAAGAATTATATAGTTCTTTATTCCTATTTT
>NW_004524646.1:1510326-1516743 GCF_000260255.1 Octodon degus
TCACATGGAGAGGAAACATTCTCTCAGGCTTTCACAGAGAGCACATTGGCCAAGCAATGGCCATGACTCATCCACATGGCTGACACTGACAATGGATCTACAATCTGAGGTACAGGCAGGCTCTCAGGATAAATCCTGAGGGGATTTGACAGACTTTATCAGATCCAAAAGCTACAACTTTTCTTGCATAGGTCCTGCTTTACCTTGGTCTTAAACATCCAGCAGCAAAGTATAAAAACGAAGTATAAGAAGTAAAGCCATGTTGTTATGTTGAGCTGTAGGGGACTCAGGTCAATGACATCTGACATTGCCAGTCAAGCGGAAGACCCAATACTATTATGGACTACTGGACTATTTTGGAATATTTTGCTAAGTTCACACACCTATAATATTTAAATGATAGAACTAAACAAAAAAAGGGGATACAGATGAATGACCATTTTGTATCTGTATTCAAAATGGTTAGGATAGATATATAGCTACAATCTCTTAATTCAATCAATAGAGGGATTTGTTCTAATAGTGTTTGTAAATAGGATATCATGTCTGCATCTTGCACAACAAATAACCACTAGGAAGAGAGTATGCAATGTGTTAATTATTGAAACTATCCTATCAATTTGATTTGAAAAAAAAATCCACTTTATGCAATGTGTTAATTATTGAAACTGTCCTACTAATTTGGTTTGAAACTGTCTCATTGCTATTTGTTTCTCAATAAAAGTATGGGGAAAATAAATAAATAATCCACTTTACTAGTTTAAAAACTGCAGCTTGTTGCAAAAGAACTCTCTGAAGTACGTCCACCTTGGTTGTATTAGGCAGCACCTTTTCTCTTAGTGGTTCATAAAATAATGTTATATTGTACAATTGATGGTGAATTTAAAAAGTAAACTGTGTAATATATATATCAGAGAGAGAGAGAGAGAGAGAGAGAGAGAGAGAGAGAGAGAGAGAGAGAGAGAGAGAGAGAGAGAGAGAGAGAGATTGGAGGAGCAAGAAGAGGAAGGGAATCTCAGACCTCCCTGTTACCTGGTCCCCACATTTGGCGGGGGTGACCACCATATACCAGTGCCTCTGGCAGAGGCCAAGCGAGAACATGCACCCTCAGACTTACTTTCTTTGCAGCTGGAGAAAATTAGATAAAAATTTCCTTTGATTAGCTCTAAAGTGTATGGGAATTTCTTTGTTTCTTTTTTTTATACAAGATCTCGTTACACAGCTCGGACTCCTGGCAATCCTCCTGTCTCAGCCTCTCTAGCACTGGGATTACAGGTGTGTGCCACTGTGCCCAATTCCGGAGCACTACAGATTGTGTCTAGTTGTCCCCCCAAAGCCTCATGCAGTCATGGGGCAGCTTCTGGAGTTTGATTAATCATTGTGGGTGTGAATGCTGCACCTGCTCTGGGGCAGGTAATCTGCATCACACTGGAAGGAGGGGAGAGAGGCCGGCTAACTGCCTGAGCTGCTGCCACTCCCTTTGCTCTCTGCGCTTGACCACCACCATGAAATGAAAGGCTGCTCTCTGCCCTGTGCCACTCTGCCTTGGAGCAAGAGGCATAAGGACTGAAACCTCCACTGACTGGGAGCCAAATAAACCTTTCTTTCCTGGGTGTCGGGTGTTTGTCCCAGCAATGAGAGAACAGAAACTGAGACACAGAGCCAGCAGGGCAGCACGGCGCATGGTACCAGGGATCGAACTCAGGGCCTTGCGCTTGCCAGGCAGGTGCTCACACCACTGAACTACTTCCCTGGCTGGGGAATTTCTTATCTAGTAACAAGTGAAGGCGTAAGTGACACCCACACACTAAACTCCTGGGGGGGGAAGATAGAGCATCATCATTTCTTCAGCCACATTTTAGACAGGCTGAGTGGACCCAGCAGACACCTGACTGGCCATCTGAGGGCCACAGAGGTGTTCCGGCCATGCAAGGCTGTCCCGGGCTAGGCCAAGAAGAGTGGCCACAAAGCCTACCAGGATCCACTTTCCTTTGATACTGGACATGCCCATTTGTGGATCTGTCTTACAGAAAACTTTCTAAGAACGCCCTAGTAACATTGTTCCCTCTACATTATCAAGCTGCAAATGAATCAAAACTCTAAAAAAAGAAAGAAAAACCTGGTTTTTATCTGAACACAGAGCACCATTTATTTAAAAAAAAAAAAAAAAAAAACATTTATGAGTTTTCTTCATTTCTCACATTCAGTTAGTATACAGTTGGCATTTTCAAAATTGAAACCTGATGTGGATTTGGAATTCATTGAAGCACATTGGAAGACATCTGAGTGAGGAAAAAAAATAATAAAAGTTCTAGCCATATGCTACTGGTGCATGAATTTGAATATTTGAAAGGTAATCTAGAAATGAGAGTGCTTCCAATTCTGCTTCCCAACAACAGTAATTCCTAGCAACCACACGTTTTAGAGACCAAGCCACTTCCCCACGCGAGAGACAACTGTAGAAACAAGTCAGAGGATGCCCTGGTTTGACTTTTGCCAGGTCGCTGGGAAACTCAGCAGCGTTCTTTGATCACTCAGTGGTGAGGGGGAAATAACGACTCTTGCCTCCCTGGGCACGTTGACACAGAAGGACGTTTCCACTGTGCTCAAGCTTCGTCGGCAACTGGGTGCAAAGCCAGAAGACCACTCAGAATGGCTCCTTGCCAAGGAAACAATCTCTCCTACAAAGCCCATTGTTTCTATTTATCTATGGAGCACTGTAAGGGCGCAGAGCTGTCCCACAGCAGGGACTCTTCCACCCTTGCACTGATTTACTTGTCTGCACCCCACCCAGGATGAGGGGAGCCCCTGTGGCCCAGCTAGGAGGCTCCCTGACAGCACGCAGCCAGCCGTGCTCATCCTATCCCTGGGCCAAGCCTCTAACTGGGTCATTCCATCAGAGAACACACAAGCAAGGGGGCATGCGCACTGGTAACCACTCACATGCGTGCAGGAGACACCAACTCACACAAAAGCAAAATCAGGGGCGCAGTGCTAGCCCAGGGCCCCGGCCACGTGTCAGGGACACCACCCCGTGTTTGTAGCTGGCTGTCATCATCATAGGAGAGTCACAGAACTCAGCCTTTGGCTCCCTGTGATGTTTGGACATGGAGTAGCTGATGCGACCTAGCTGGTAAGATGGGAGAACAGCAGAGCAGACTATTCTGGATCTGTCCTGGCAATAATTCACCATGGACTAAGGCTTCAATCTGTCCCAATTTGTGCAGGCTTAGGCTCTTCCCAGAGGCCTTAGTGAGGGCCACAGCAGGGCCAACAAGCACGACTCCATATGAGAAGCACAGCTGCCCCACATCCATCCTCCCCCCAACCCCCGCCCCACGGCCCCAGCCCAGATGTGGACCTAGCCAAAGTCCCAGGTCTGAGATGATGGCTTCACTCACGGTGGTTAGAAATCCTTTTGTTGGTATGAACTTCTGCTAAGATGACACATTACAGTGTCACTGGACTCAACAAACTGACCTTGCCCTAGCAGTGACTGAAGCCCAGGGCCAATCTGACCACTGCCCCAAGCCCAGCCAGTCCACCTGGAGGTCTGCCGTCCAGGTCTCTTGGGCCCAATCCCTACTTGCCCCAGAAGCTGCAGAGGCAGACATGAGCCTATCATGAAGCCCCGTATCCTCCACAGGACTGCACACCTCCCAGAGACCTGGGACACTCCCCACCCCGTATGGTGAAATACAACAGAAGGTAGGACAAAAGGTTGGGAAAGATGTGGGCTGAATGAATTAGCTCCTTCTGCGCTTTCCGCCTGGCTGAGCTGTGATGGCTGAATCTTATCTGCACAGCCTAATGCAGCATGACCAAGGCAGTTTTTGTGGTTGTTCTTTGCTCTGGTCTGGATGTTGCCTAAAATTACACAGCCTCCAAAACACAGGCCCCGACTCCACCTGCTCTGCGCAGCACAAGCACCAGCAGATGAAGCCGTCAGCTAGGTTAACCCAGAACATCCCCTAGAAACACTGTGGCAAAGACCTGAAAAACACGCCGCTACACCAGCAGGGCCCTAATCTGGAATTCCAAGGCAGTAAGCTTAGACATAGGCCGATCGGAGCCATCGAGCTGCCCCACCAACGGACAGTGGCAGTGACAAATGAAGACTGCTTTCTACTGCACTCCTTAGCAGGCCAGGGAACACGCAGGCAATTTGAGAATTTGACCACATCCAGAGGCCAGTTCTCAACAATAACTCTGCTGTCGCACAAGTGCCTTACTAAAAAGGCCTTTCTATTTGATTGTAAACCATACATCAACTTGCCTTAACTTTATTGTAAGCAGAAATGTACAACATAATCCAAAAGAGATCAACCCTAACTTTATTTAGGTCACATGATAACACAAAGAATGGGAAGCATGGGACTAATTCAGAAACCTCAAGGGAAGGGCAACACCTAGGGTACTTCTTAACTCACACAGTAATCCCTGGGTAAGGTTAGTGGGCATTTGCTACTTTCTAGTCCTCAATGTTGCAGTTCTTTAATGAACAGAAATAGGAAGATTCACTCAAACTCACTTTCAAAAGGCATATGAGTAGGACTGGCCAGATAGCTCAGTGGATTAAAGCGCTTGCTTAGGCAGACACAAGGACTGGGGTTCAGTCCCCAGTGTGCCATGCCGGCCCCACCCCCAGGGCATGCTAAGACAGCAATTAAGACTGGGCATCGTGGTGCACACCTGTAATCCCAGCACTTGGGAGGCTGAAAACAGGAGGATCACTATGAGTCCTATCTGTGTAGTGAGACCCTGTAGACCCTGTACTAAAAATACCAATAATAATAATAATAATAATAATAATAATAATAATAAAAGATATGTGACTTAAACCTGGAAATCACAACTTTCAGAAGCTTTCAGATAATAGAAGCTCAGAAACCCACCTGTGAAGTAGAAGTGGGTTTCATTTGATGGATAAGCAGCTTGATATTCATGTATGTTAAATGAGTTACCCAAATCCCTCAAATATTACTAATGGTTGAGTCAAAATTAGACTGTAAGACACCAGGCATTGTAGCCTGGCCACAGAGCTCAGTGCTTTGTCTCGGGAGGGAAGGTACGACGCCCAACCCCAACATAAACCGGTCTGTGCAGGTTACACCCGTGTTGATTCTGATAACCAGCATTCCCATGGGCCTTCCAGGTGACCAGCCTTCCTGCACCTGGAACCACTATGCCCATAAAGATTAGGCAAAGATGATGGGGACTTGGTCTGCAGGTAAATGAGCAGGCCTGCAGTTCAGCTCAAAGTCCTGCTGCGGCAGGTGGGTGGGCTACAGTGTGCACGCCACGTCCTGTTGCAGGACAGACCTTACATGTTTGCAGTCCTGTCAGGAGGAAGGGACATCTCTGAGTACAGTGAAGACAGTCAGCCTCAAAATTCCCAAGAGGCCAGAGGACCTGCCTCCAGATGAACCTTTGCAATCTACCAGCCCCAGGTCTGATGGATGGAGAAGTGCTGTGGACAGTGGCATTCATTCAGAAAAAGAGAAGAGCCTAGCTGGGCAGAGAACATCTGCTTCATTCTGGCCTCCTTGCAGGAAAAGCTCCAAGGAAAGTGAGGATACCCCAGCTCATAAGTGGACGTGCTTTGAGCAGCCCCGAGGCTTCCATCACCCAAAGCTATAGACAATGCTGGATGATGTTTCTCGGAGGTTCACAGGCCCGGGCATCGCCTGCCAGCCCTGGTAGAGGCAGGATCTGCTTTAGCAAGAAGCAAGGCCAGCAGAGATGCTGCACGTCTGACAAGGGCTCAGTGGATGCTGGTGATGCCTGGTCCGGGACCACAGCAGCACTGAGAACCACACCTCCGGGGGCCCTTGGAGCTTCAAGCCTTCGTACCAATTCACATTATAGGCCTTGCACATAGTGTCATGGCTTGTGTCTAGATGTTCCCCAAGGCCTCGTGCAGTCATGGGGGGCAGGCTTTGCAGGGGCACCTGAATCTAGAGTGTGTGATGCTTGGATTAAGGGTGTGTGATTAGTAAATCAGTCCACTGATTGGTTTGGCATAGTTTAGGCTGGGATTAAGCTTGTGAGTGTTCCGCCCGCCCTAGGGCACGTAACTGGAAAACAATACAAAGCTGAAAAGGTCTTGTCTCACCTTACTTGTTTTTGTTGCATGAACAGCTGCCCTCTGCCGTGCACCACCCCGCCGTGGAGCCAGCGGATTATAGACTGGAACCTGTATGAAGTATGAGGTAAATAAACTTTACCCCCTTCACTTTGGGCATTGGGTATTTTGTCTCAGCAGTGAGAAAAGTAACCAACACACGTGGCAAAAAATAAAACAGTCAGTATACACTGGTGCCATTGGGAGACCACGCCACACGCCCTGCCTAGCAACTCCCCTATTCTGACACTGACTCCTGCCCCTCCCCCACAGCTCCTGTTTCCCCACACCCC
>NW_004524646.1:1517153-1521634 GCF_000260255.1 Octodon degus
TTAATTTCTCATGAAAATTTTAAAGTGCCACCCATCATCCTTAAGGACTCCAAGGATTGTTTGCTTACAGCGGATATGAATGATTTTTTTAAACTGAAGAAACGACTCCAAGACTTCAAAAGGAACCATTGTTACAGATTGCAGGAGATATTTTTATCCATCATCCAAGTATGGGCCTTGTAGAGAGAGGTTCCCCGTGTTTGCCAGTTCTCATCCACCACCGGGCTGACGGATTCTCTCTCCTCCCCCCCGCAGACCCCCGCAGATGCCAGGGAAGAGCATCCTCCTCACTGCAACACACAGGAAAGCAGGAAGCAGGATGGAGAATTCCCCTGGGAGAGCCTGAAGGACCAGAGGCTCAGAAGTCGCATGACCCATGCAGTGTCCCTGCCAGGTGGTGGCAAGACTGGGACAGGGACAGTGCTCTACTGCGGAGCTCCATCTCCATCTCCCCCCTTAATGAGAACACAGTCTCATTAAGTTCTCCAGGCTGCTCTCGAACCTATAACCCTCCTGCCTCAGACTCAGGAATAACATCAGAGATAGTTGCATCTTTCTAGCAGCCAGCCCCGTATGAGCACTGGGGGTGGCTACAGCTAGACTGAGCCAGCTGCATGTCCACAGCAAGCCAGGCCCCAAGCCACCCTTGAGCGACATCTCACAGTGCACATCTCCAGTCCCACACAAGACCAGTGCAAATGTGAGGTGCTCCACTCAACTCCTTCGAGGACTGTGAGCCCAGTCACATTTGAGCAGCAGGACTTCCCCAGAGCTTACAGACTGTGACTTTAAAGTTGAGAGCTAAAACCAGCGACCAAGCTCACCACCACTTTCCCTACCCAAATGTGCACCCCTGCTCAAGCAGCCTGGTGTGTTCATGGATGTTCCAAGGAAGCTTCAACCCATATCGCCATCCCTGGGGTCACTGCAGAGGACCTGGTGGGTTTGTAGCTTCCCCTATAAGTGACCTTCACATAGCATCCTGCTGGCCCAGAAACCTGCTTGGAGGGTGCTTGGGTCCTCGGAGTTTGCTGTGGCCCCTTCAGCTGGCTCCTGGGTCACTCATAAAGGCAATGGAACCAAATTAACGCAGGTCTGTGGGATTCTCCAGTTCCGAAATGGATACTGCAGACCCCGAGTCAAAGGATAATTTGCAGCATTGTGCAAAATAGCTCATCTAGCACTACAAGGAAGGACAAATAACTTTGCATCTGTCCAGGCAGGTGTAAAGAAGTCACAGTAAAGGGACAGTACCATAGGCTACCTGGGAACTAAGTGACTCTGTCTCTAAGTTCGGCACCTGGAGCTCTGAATTTAACAGAGAAGAGACAGTAACAAGAAAAAGAATATGCACTTTATTTGCTGTAATATTCTTTACTTGGCATAGAGTAAAGTTTGCTAGGAAGAAGTAGAACCAAAGCAGTGGTTAGACTCAGGGGCTCCTATACCATGTTAACAAAGAACAACAAATCGTGAGATAGGACAGGACAAATAAGAAAGTGTTGTGGTGAGAAACACTTGCTGCAAACAAGTGTTTTGCAGTAAGCACTTGGGGAAAGACAGAAGATAAGGCTTATTATAGTAAGGTCTGTTCGTATAGACCCACCTCTATAGCCAAGGTCCCCCATCTCCAGTGATAAAAATATTCTCCTCTTCCTGTTACGCAGGGACTCGTTCTCTCCTGAGAAATTTATGCCCTGACTGTAGGTGAAAGGAAAAGGGCACACAGCCCTCCCTGCACCTGCTGCCTCTCAGACGCCTTCAGCTTGACATGATCAGTATGCTCAGATGACATATTTGGGAGTGACATGTTCTGATCCATTCAGGCCTGCAAAGCCAGCACTGCCTGGATGGGGCAGACGTTCCCATGTCAAGAGTGACAGGAGTGAAACTCAGGAAAGAAACTATGTTGTCACAGCTTCCCCAGAGCTACTTCCCAAATGTGGCTTTCACAGTCTTATACTATTTCTGATACTATCATGTCTCAGTTCATTTTTCTAATCCTGAGGACCTGTCCACTATGACACCATGGACACCTCTGTCTGTCTGTGTCTATCTGTCTCCATTTCCCTCCCTCTATCTCTCCTTCCCTCTCTCCTTCCCATTCTTCCTCTCACCAGTCCTCCACTCCCCTTAGAGAAAGGTTGCTGGCATTTTCGGTAGCAGAAAAGGGATGTGGTCTCGTGTGTCTTCCAGGACGCAAAGGGCTAACACGGAAGGGCTGCCAGAGAGCCAGGTGAAGACAGTGACGATGGAAACAACATCGTAACAGGACAAGCCAGAGCAGAGGAGACACTAACAAAAGGAAGTGGTGAGCAGGCAAGCGGAGCGTGGAAGCGGGGGAGGCTGTCCCAATAGCTGGGTCACCGAGCACTCAACCCCCACTTCACGGGGCCAGAACTTGCCAGAACAACGCTGCAACCTTCTGCTCCTCATTGTGCTTTTCTGCTGCAGGCCTCAAAGGGAACCAGCTATTGTAAATGGATTTGCCCTTGGCCTCCACATCAATCAGACTGGAGACCTCAGTGTCCGTGATTGTAAACTGATGGCTCTCCTCACTTGCTCCCTAGGGTGAACCTCTGTGTAAATCACATGCCAGGACAACAGCAGTGTCACCTCAATTAAGTGCAATTAAGTGGCCAAGGGATGTTCCTTATTGCTGAATCTTAGGCTTGCATCTGAAGCCCCACAAGTAGACATCATCTACTGTTAGGGGATTTTATTGATAGAGAAACTGAGGCCCAAAGAGGTTGGTCAAGGTCACGCACCTTATTAGGAGCGGAGCTTGCGCCAGTTGTCGGGATGACGCTCTTTGTGCTACGCACACTGCCTAGCACAACCACATTTAATTTTAGTTCATCACACATTCCGCTTACGCTTTCAAGGAATTTTACAGTCCCCACTCCATCTGTGCTTCTGCCATTCTACTAGCTTCCCTCCACTCCGTGCTTCCTGCGTGTCTGTCTGCCGCACTCTCCTTAAGAGGAGAAGCGAGGCCCTTGAGTTTCAACTGATTGTTGGCCGGGTGTCACCTCCACACCACAGCGACGGCCCTGGCACCCCTTGCTGAGCATGCTCCATCTTCTCTGATGGGCCACTTCTGATCTAAGATCCACTTGGATAAGCACAAAAAAAAGAAGATTTTTCCAACAATTCTAACCAATAAGGCCACCAGTGTCAATGAGGTTTTACTTGTATCAGTACCGGGTCGGAATGTATATAGTCATGCACAATAGTTAAAACAAGATGTTTGGGCTGGCCAAATAGCTCAGTGGACCAAAGCGAGCAGGTGCAGGGGCTGGGGGTTGGGTCCCCAAGCCTGCCATGCCAGCCCCACCCCCAGGGTGTGTTGAGATGGGAATTGAGACTGGGCGCAGTGGCGCACCCCTGTAATCCCAGCTCTTAGGAGGCTGTAAACAGGCAGATCACTACAAGTCCGATCTAGTAGTGAGACCATGAACACCCTGTAGACCCTTCCCTAAAAAAAAAAATAATAATAAAAAGACGTTTGGTGCAGAGTCAAAGGCTGAGTGTTTAGAGTCAAAATGATGAGGGTGACGGGCAATATGCGGCAATGTGAACTGTTCCCGCAGCCTGAGAATCCCACAGGTGCTCACAGGGCCGTAACTGTGACAGCGAGGCTGGCTGCCTCTGGGACCCATGAGCAGATGCGCTCTTCATTTCTGCCACAGTCTCAGTAAAAAGTCACACCATTCGAAGTGGCTGTCGGGCTTTCAAAAGCCTCCAGGTATGAAGAAAGAATCCAGTAATTAAACATGTGAATTGTTCGAGAACATCAGTTCATTTCACCCACCAGTTGTGCGTCTTGAGGAGCAGGGCACAGCGCTTTACCGCGGGTGAGATGCCACTATACAAAAGGGCATTTGATTCGTGCACCAATACTGCAGGTGTCGAGACGGCTCTCTGTGCTGATAAATGCTTCAGGGACTCTGAGCTTTAGAAAAATGGGATTTGGCTAAAGTTTCTCCTCTTTCTGCTCTCTTGGCTGCTTTAATCTTTTCTATCCTTACTTAGGCCAGATGGAAATAGAAGCTTCCACCCTTCTAAGACGTAGAGGTAAGTAAGCCAATGAAATTTCAAGGCTGAACACATACTTAGTATTCCCTTTGCAGTAATGTGTCTTTCTGCTGTGACAGGAGTTCTGACTTCTGTGGTTAAAATGCCACTTAGGACTCAGGAAAATAGAACAATAGTGACTTCCTTGGGTGTGCAAAGCTCTGTGCTAGGCACCATGTCAGGCTGCCTTGGGAAAAGATACTCAGGAAAAATGTCACTGCCCCCAACCTCAGTGCCATAGGAACAATAAGGTGAAAGATGAAGAGACTTCAGGGAAGATCTGCAGGGAGATGGCTTCATAGGAGCAAATTTTACACAGGTGCAGGGCATTCCAGAGAGCAGAGACCCATCCACCCACCCATCCATCCATCCATCCATCCACCCACCCACCCACCCATCCACCC
>NW_004524646.1:1522296-1527998 GCF_000260255.1 Octodon degus
CACCCATCCATCCACCCACCCACCCATCCATCCACCCATCCATCCATCCATCCATCCACCCACCCATCCAACTACCCATTCACCCATCCATCCACCCATCCATCCATTCACCCACCCACCCACCCACCCATCCATCCACCCATCCATCCATCCATCCATTCACCCATCCACCCACCCAACCCACCCATCCACCTACCACAATTTCACAAATAAGGTAGAAGACACTTCAGGTTCATACTGAGATGAATATGCCTACAAGCTTACAGGAGATGATTTGCTTGGCCACATCTGTAGAGCTCAGAGGACTGGAGTAAGGACTAGAGGAGTCACTGCACAAGGCCCTATCTTCTTTGAATACTGCTTTGTTCTCCTTCCACCTCCAGTCCCTGGTAGCAAGATCAAAAAGGATAGATCTGGGTGTCTCGGCAGAGACACAGATGGCCCAGAGATATCAGCCCTTACATGGCTCATTTGGACATTACGGCTCAAGCCTATTAGTTCAAAACTTGGCTAGTGCCAAACCCAAGGTTTTACATATCCAATTATTTGCTGAGTAGCCAAAGCCAGCAGACTTTTAGCCACTGTGAGTGAGCCTGCTGATTTTATACACTCCACAAAACTACAACCAGCCTCTGCTTGCTGTGGATGAAACAGCTTCTGTGATGCGAGACCCTAAGCAGTGAGTGCCACAGAGACCCTGCCATGCTGCTGAGTGACAGATGTCACCTGGACGTCATCTAGACATGGAGAAACCCCTTTGTGGAGTCTTTGCCCCAGGGAATTCCTTTGCTCTCTCCCTCTGACTCTCCACACACTCCTCCCCTCAGGGACTTCCCGAAAGCCTTGCACATGCACAGAGCATCACCTCACAGAGCTCTGCGGACTCCTGCCACTTTGTGCTCTCATCTTCTTCTTTGATCAAGCCCTGATCCCCCGAACTCCCTACATAGGGCTGCCATGTGCCGCGCTTCCTTCGCAAGGCTGATTCCAGGAGGTGCACAGGTGTGACTTCAGCCGGGCCAATCAGATGTCTTTCCGGGGGACAGACCAGAAAGAAGGAGAAGCAACAAGTTAGACACCCAAGCATCCTTGCATTATGCTCCTCCCCAACCCTGACAAGAAACACTAAGTACACTCTAAGGGTCTCTGTTACTTACAACGATACCATATTAACTAACTGTAAAACATACATAAAGGGCTCAGCATAAGGGGAGCTGAATTCAACCACTTGTGACCAGGGAAGGGAAGTAGGAACTCGAATTGGGCCTTAAAGATTGGGTCCTTCGCAAATGTCATCTGCCTGCAGAGGTGATGAGGGTGGGTGCCCGCTCCAAGGGAAACAGGCATGGTGGGAGGAGACAGGCCCCTGCAGGGTGAGAGAACTGAAGTCTGACAGGTAGCTGAGCCCTTGCTGTGGTGCCTGTGGGCATAAAGGCTGCAGCCAGGGGACTCCAAAGTGTCTGAAGAAAACCACATTTTTTTTTTATTGCTTGATGCCCTGAGATGTTTGTGGTACACACTGAGGGAGGACCTAAGTCAACTTGCCTCTGTTCCCTCTGCCTCCCTCTCCTTCAGGGAAGCTGGAGAACTGGAGAAAGCATTGTGAGAAGGAGCACAAGGGCAGCTCCTGAGACATACTCATGGAGGGAGGAGACTCATCTTCTTCAACAGTGGAGAACTGCTTGAGCTGCCTGAACAACGCCATGAAGGTGGCACGGTAGGAAATTGGGGCAAAGGCACGGAAGATGCCTTGGAGGAAAAGAGGCCTGGAGTCAGAAAGTCAGGGGTAAGAAGCCTGTCCTGACAAGAGGACATCACCAATGGGAACAGAGACTCCTTGAGGCCATCATCCCTCAAGGAAGCACAGGAGTCCACCAGGACTAATTATGTGGCATGGGTGTGGGCAGAACAGGGAACTGGGAAGCCTTCATGCTGTGGGAGTGAAACCCAGGGGGATGCAGAACCCAAGGCCACGGGTCACCTTTGACAGAAAAGGCATGCAGGGGTCATTTCTGGTAATAGCAACGGGGTCTCTGAAGAATCTTCTGGAAAATAACTACAGATTTAGATTTTAGAATGACCAAGTAAGCAAACAAGTGACATTACCTGAGGCAACAAGGAGTAGAGAGACACAGCAAAGCTAGAGGGAGTCTATATCTGAAGAAAAGGAAAGACAGTGCAGGAAGTTAGTCTCTCTCTCTCTCTCTCTCTCTCTCTCTCTCTCTCTCTCTCTCTCTCTCTTTCTAAGCCAAAGGTCTTATTCAGTTAAAGAACCAGAAGCCATAGTTGAGGTAACCACAGAAGCTACAAAATGAGGGGTGAAATTACAATAAGGACAGCTGAAGAGGAGGAAGCTAGGAGTTTTGTGTAAAGTGTGACTGAATCTATGGCCAGGTAGGTAAGATTACATGAAGACAAGCTATGGCGAAAAGTACTACTGAGAGATTTAGCTGGTAGTTGTCTGAAACAAAACAGAGGCACAGAATCTAGAGGCAGAAGAATTTTGTCACTCACAACATTCAGTCACCATCCAGAATGACTAGACACACAAGAAGTAAGAAGATGAAGAAAGAAGAAAATGCAGCCAAGGTCAAGAGAAGTTGATCAAAAGGATTGCTACCAACATGACCTTGGAGCTGTAAAGAACAGATGAGGATGTAAAGACCCATTAAAATTATCCACCTGATAGTTCACCACAACCAAAACACTATGTGTATATTAGAAAAGATGTGTATAATGGACAAGAGCTGATGGAAAGGGTCTTATATAGAAATATATAAACATGAAAGTAAAAATTTTTTCATGTAGGTCTCAGAGCACAATGGAAAAGACAAAAAAACTCCATGATCTTGAAGACAAAGCAGAGAAATGAAAGATGAGAAATATTAAAACCTTAGGAAACTATGAGACTATCTTTTTTCTTTGCTTTGTTTGTTTTTGTGGAACCAGGGATTGAACTCAGGCTCTTTCACTTACTAGGCAAGCGATTATTCAACTGAGCCATCTCCCCAGCCCCGACTATGAGACTATCTTATTTGTCCAAGCAAACATCCTTTTACTGCCCATCCACCCATCCATCCATCCATCCATCCATCCATCCATCCATCTATCCATCCACCACCCCTATTTAGCATTAAAATCTGAGAAGACAGGAACAAAAAGAAATAAGGCACTAAGATCATTTGAGAGATAATGGCAACACAGTCCCCAAATTTGGTTAAAGACATAGATTTTTACATTTAATAAGTTCAATAAATGTCAAGCAACACACATACAAAGAAAACCATAACTAGTGACAACACAGTCAAACTTCTGAAAAAGAATAAAAATAAAACATGATGAAAGCACCTCGAAGCACACAGAACACCCTGGCATAGAGGTCCAAAGACAAAGGTGTCAGCAGACTTCTCCTCTGGAGCAATGAAAACCACAGGGGCATAGAGCTCTACATTTCAAGTAATGGAAGGAAAACAAAACAAAACAACTGTCAAATTTTATACCCAGCAAAAATAGCTTTCAAAAATAAAGAGAACCAAAGAATCGCAGATGTACAAACACTGTAGAAATTAATCAGCAGCAGGCATGCACTGCAAAAAACATTAAAGGAAATCCTGGCAGAGAGAAAGCAGAGCTGGAAGCCTGGATATATTCAAAAGAATAAAAAGCACCAGAATGATGGCCGCAGTAGCTTGGATCCAATTGCTCCCCAAAGGCAAGCTGGATACTGAAAGCTAAACTAAAAACAATGGATGGTGAGGGTAATAAGGACCAAAGAAATGAAACACGTAACAACAATAGCACAAGGCCAGGAGGAAAGAGGTAATAATTTATTCATTTGAAATTCTTATACTATTTATTTGTTAGTACGGTTTCAGTGGGAGGTAGATAGTGATAACTTAAACACGTTTACTACAGACAGAAAAGCAACACTGGGGCTGGTGAGATGGCTCAGTGATCTAAAGCACCTACTTAGAACAAGCTTAGCAAAGCACAGGGACCACGGTTCAATCCCCCAGCACCACATGCCAGCCAGCCCCGCCCCCTGGTGGGCTGAGCTGGCCACACACACACACACACACACACACACAAATAAATAAATAAATAAATAAATTTTAAAAAAGAAAAGCAACACCTAGTATTTATTTTATATTGTATATTTATCAGAGTAATAATTTATTAGAATATTGTATATTGATTAGAATAATAAATATGACAATTCAGTTAAAAAGGAGATAAAAGAATGCAAAAGGAGCCAGTGAAAAACTAAAGGATAACAAAGAATAGAATAAAATATAGAATAGATATTTAAAAAAACCAAAAGTGACTGTTTTGTTTATTTTTTCAAAGTGACTGTTTTAAATCCAAGCAAACCAGTAGTCATACTATAGCTACACAGTTTAAATATCCCAACTGAAAGACAGACTACCAGATAGGGTAAAAATATAAGACCAAGTCACATGTTGCTTGAAAGAAACCCATGCTGAACACTGAGTCATAACTAGATTAAAAGTAAAAGGATGAAAGAATATATTAATATATTAACCAAAAAGTTGGAATGTCTTCATTAATATCAAGATAGATTTCTCTCTCTCTCTCTCTCTCTCTCTCTCTCTCTCTCTCTCTCTCTCTCTCTTTCTTTCTGTTTGGTTTTTTGACACAGGATCTTCCTATGTAGACCAGGCTGGCCTTGAACTCACTATGTAGCCTCAAACTTGATCCTCCTACCTCAGCTTCCTGAGTGCTGGGATTACAGGTGTGCACCACCATGCTTGGCCCAAAGTAGATTTTTAAATCAAAGAATATCACATAGTGAAAGGGCTAATTTCATAATAACAGAAGGGGGTGCTAGGGAGATAGCTCAGTGGAATAAGTGCTTGCCTGGCAAGTGCAAGGTCCTGAGTTTGATTCCTGGTAACACCACAAAAAAAAAAAAAAAAAAAAAAAAAGGCTAATAGAAATCATAATGACAGAAGGGCCAAATTAAAAGAACACAATGACCCCAAATATTTAGACACTGTAACAAAGCTTGAAAATACATACAGGAAAGTAATAAAATGGTGAAGAAAAATTTAAAAAATCTAGAACTGAGACTAAAAGTTCAGCAACCTATTATCAATAACTGAGGGAACAAATAGAAAAATCAGTAGGGATACAGAAGATTTAACTCTATTAACCAAGTTGATTTAATTTCAAAAAACACAACACCCATGAAGAAAAAACACATGTTGAACACTTACCAAGACAGATATCATTTTGGGTCTTAAAACATGTACCGGGCTGGTGAGATGGCTCAGTGGTCTAAAGCACCTACTTGGAACAAGCTTGGCAAAACACAGGGACCACAGTTCAATCCCCCAGCACCACATGCCAGCCAGCCCCGCCCCCTGGTGGGCTGAGCTGGCCCCACACACACAAATAAAAAATAAAAAAAATAAAAATAAAAAATAAAACATGTACCAAGGCTGGCTTTAGTGGCGAAACCCTATCTCAAAAAGACAAAAAAAAAGTACATCTATAAATGTACTTTTAGTACAACTATAAATGATTCATTTAAGTATGTTCTAAGACAATAATGATTAAATTAGAAATTATTAATTTCTAATGATGGACAACAATATGCAATGTATTAATTATTGAAACTGTCCTACTAATCAGTTTTGAAACTGTCTCATTACTATTTGTTTTTCCTTGACTTACGTGAT
>NW_004524646.1:1528208-1566317 GCF_000260255.1 Octodon degus
GTAGAGTTCTTGCCTTTCATGCTTAATGCCCTGGTTTGATTCCTAGCAACACAAAGCAAACACCATAATAGTCTTCCCTTACCTATGGGGATACATTTCAGGACCTCTAGTAGATGCCTAAAACCATGGACAATACCAATCCCTACATACACTATATTTTTTCCTATAAATTAGGCACAGTATGAGATTAAAGATAATAGTGATAATAAAATAGAATTATAACAATATGCAGCAGTACAAGTAATGTGAATGTGATCTGTCCTTTTGTTTTTTGAATTGCTTTGTATTGCAGATGCTAGCAACCTCAGCTATGTTTTTCCTTCCTTATTAAGTTGAGCACTTTTACCTTCTCACTTAAAAAAGCTATTTCTTTAGAGCCCCTTTTTGGCATATCTGAATTGTCAGTACTATGACTCTTAAGCTTCAGGGCTACTTGAACACAAGCAGCGCAAGGCTGCCATTGTCTTCCTGATAATTGATATGGCCACCAAGGGACTAACGGTAGGATTGTGTATACAGGATTGACACAATGAACAAAAGGATGATCCAAGTTCCAGATAAGGCATAACTGGATGGTGTAAAATTTTGCCATGTTACTCAGAATAGTCAGCAACATAACACTTATGAACTGCTCATTTCTGGAATTTTCCATTTAATAGTTTCAAAGCAGGGAAGATTGTAGGTAACTGAAGTCATAAAAAATAAAATCATAAATGAGGAGAGACTACTATAACAAAAAAAATTTCTAAATAATTTAAAGGTCAAAACAGAGTAAAAGGAGAAGTACACCACATTTTCAACTAGATAAAAATAAAAACATTAAAATTTATAGAGCACTGCTCAAGTTGTTTAGAGAAAAACTTAAAACACTAACTAATGCTTATATTCAAGAAAAAGAATGGTCTTAAATCAATGACTGCAATTTATTTTATCTCAAGAAACTAGAAAGAGAGCAAATGCAAGCCAAAGCAAGCAGGAGAAAGGAAATAACACCATGGAAATCAATGCCATAGCAAATAAACAACGAGGACGGGGAAGTGGATGAAACCAAAAGGTGGCTCCTGGAGAAGGTCAAGAAGATGGATAAGTCTCTAATCAGTATTATTAGGAGGAAAAAACAAATTATGATCATCAGTTATGAAAGGGGTGATGTCAATGCGGTGTGCAAAGACGAAAAGTACGACAGACAACTCCAGGCCAGTAAGCTGCACAACTGAGACGAAGGTGACAAATTTCATGAAGATATAAACTAACAAAGATCAGGCCAAGTAAAGAGGTAAGTGATTTAACTAGATTTACATTTATTAAAAATATTGAATTTATAGGCAGAAATCTTTCAATCACGAAGATTCCAGGTCCAGACAGTTTCAATGATAAATTCTACCAAATGCCTAAGGCAAAAATAGTAACCATTCTGCACAAATTGAACAGGACAAAATGCTTTTCTTTTGAGTCTAGGAAAATAGGATCATTTCACATATTAAAACCAAATATATCCTACCAATTTGATTTGAAACTGTCTCACTGCTATTTGTTTCTCAATAAAATTATGGAAAAAAGAAAAAAAAAACAAATATATATAAGAAAGAAAACTAAAAACCAGCATCCCATATAAATGTACATGCAAAAATATTCCAAGAAAATTTACCAAATCAAATCTAATGATAAGTGAAAAGAATAATACGTAACTCAGTAGGAATTTATTTCAGAAATGAAGGGTTAATACTAGAAAGTCAACCAATATAATCTATCCTAGTAACAACTAAAAAATGAAATCACGATTAACAGTAGACACAGAAACAGGCATTTGCGGAAATCCAACATCTATTATTAGTAAATCTGTGTCAGCAAACTAGGAGTGAAAGAGAATGTCCTCAAGTCAATGATCAGCACCCACAGCAAACACCACCCATATTTATCCTACTTAATTTTGAAAGACAGTGCTTTTCTTCCAAGATCAGAAAACTAAAAAAGGCCGGCCAAATAGCTCAGTAGATTAAAGCGGTGGCCAGGGGGGTTCATCCCGGAACCTGCCATGGTGGCCCCACCCCCGGGGCACACTGGGATGGCATTTGAAACTGGATGTGGTCATGCGCACCTGTAATCCCAGCTCTTTGGAGGCTATAAACAGTTGGATCACTATGAGCCTGATCTAGTAGTCCTCCTCCTTTTACTTTTAATATTGATGTTGTGTCCTGTAATCTTACCAAACCCACTTCTTCAGTCTAGGACTTCATGGAGATTCTTGGGGATTTTCTGTTAATAATGATGACATAATCTGCAAATAAGTGTACTTCTTTCTTTTTAGTTTTCTTTCTTTCATAGTAGATCACAGGAACAGAACAGAACACAGATACAGATTCATGTATATTTGGTCAATTGATTTTAAGGAACAGAACGACTTAATTTAATGGAAGAAGGGAGTTTTTTCAACAAATGGTTCTGTAAAAACTTGAAATCAATATGCAAAAGCAAAACCAAAAATCTTCCAGACATACAAAGATTAATTCAAAATGGACCACAGATCTAAACATAAAACTTTTAAAAGAAAACATAAGAGAAAATCCTTGCAATCACATTGTGCTAGGCAAATCTCTTAGAGAAGATAGCAAATGTGTAATCCAAAAAAGTTGGACTTAAAAATGAAGAATATCTGCTCTTCAAAAAACAATATTTAAATGAAAAGCTGAGTCACAAATTGCGATGGAGCGTTTTCATATCCTATAGCTATAAAGAATTTACATTTGGGCTGGTGAGATGGCTCAGTGATCTAAAGCACCTACTTAGAACAAGCTTAGCAAAGCACAGGTTCAATCCCCCAGCACCACATGTCAGCCAGCCCCACCCCCTGGTGGGCTGAGCTGGCCACACACACACACACACACACACACACAAAATTAAAAAAAAAAAGAATTTACATTTGAAGTACTGAAAATTCTCAGTGATGAGAAATAACAATCCCGACAAGGTAACGGACAAAATGCTTGAACAGACACTTCACTTCTGAAGAGATCTTAATGGCATATGAAAACCCAAAACATCCTCAATAAATGACTAAAAGACTAAACTAATGACTAAAATTAGCCATTAAGGAAATGCCAGTTCAGTCTCCAAGCAGATACTACCACTGCAATCCTACTACAATGACTAAACTTTAAAAAAAGATTGATCAGGGCCAGGGAGATAGATGGCTCAGTGGAATAAGTGCTTCCCTGGCAAGCACAAGGATCTGAGTTCAATCCCCAGTTCCGCCAAAAACAAAATAAAACAAAACAATAAAATAAAATAAAAAAGATTGATCCGAACTGGGAGTGGTAGTGCACACCATTAATTGCAGCACTCGGAGGTAGAGACAGGAAGATTGCTGTGAGTTCAAGACACGCCCAGGCAGTTGAATGTCCCCAAGCAGTACAGTGGATGGGAATGTTAACTTATGCTAAAATATGAATGATTATTAAAATAATTATGCTACAAAAAGATATTTGCACCAACTCAGAAAAGTACGTAGGACATGATTCTATTAGTTTAAAATTCTGGACTCTGAAGCAATCTGTAGCGACAGAGGCAGACTAGTGGTCACTTGCTAAGACGACAAGTACAGATTACAAATGGAAGTCAAGAGGCATCTACGGGCATTAAAGGCAAATGCCTGAGATCAATTAAATTTACGAACATTTGCATGAGCAAAGCAAAACCACACACAGCTTTCCGAGTTGGGCAGCTCCAGAACAACAGCAGGCTCTGAAAACTCCAGTGAACAATGTGATCAAACAGCATTTATAAAGAAACAGAAGGGAGGCCCAAAGAACAACTTATTGGTGATAGCTTAGTTAAGCAGTCAATTGGTTACAGTTCAGTTCATTGGTTACAGGGGCCCCTGCAACCAACAGGAGTTCAGATGTTGTGATTAAATTCTACACCGGCTTGGACTATTGTTTGTTGCCTGATGTCTTTCTACCAAAGTATACCCTGCAGGCAGAACAAAAGGAAAAAACCTGAGAGGTCCAGGGATAAAACCAATGCGCTACCGGCTCAAAAGCCCAAGTTGCTTTAAGTCACCTGCTACAGCCAGTCACCCTCTGGTGGGCTGAGCTGGTCACACACACACACACACACACATAAATAAATAAATAAATAAATAAATAAAATTTTAAAAAAAGAATTGCTTCTCGCTGTTTTGAGGCAGATTCTTGTCTCTCTACCTCCCGGGTCCGGGGACTGCAGGCATGCGCCACCAAGCCCGGTTTCTGTTCTAACAGAACATTTGCAATGTCTACACACACTGCCCTTCTGCACTGTTTCTTCCCCATTCCTCTTTTTTTAAACTTGTGATTACTGGAACATTAGGGGAGAAAATAAAGTGGTCAGTTTCCTCTTTTAATTGTCAACACTTAAGTTAAGTGATTTGAAACCAGCAAAAATGCTTAGACTCCAAGGTGACATTTTTTTGGTTCTCAGTACCATAGAGATTGCAGAAAATTTCTGCGATTGTTTCCTTTCTACTGGACAACACAACACTTCGGTACTATAATTGTGTTTCTCAGGGTTCACTACAGAGTGCTGTGGCTGCAGAGACAGGCAGGAAGAACCCGCGGTGCAGGAGCCCTCAGGACACACTGCCCAGGTCTGCGGGCTCATCCGCCTGCTACTATCCCAACAGAGCTTAGAAAGCTCATGAGCCGAACACACAATGAATGAGTGAGGTCAGCTGCGCTCACAGTTTATGGCAAGCAGTTTGTAATTTTATAATGCTTTACAGAGAGCGGGATGTTAGCTTGGAAACAGGGTCTCACTATGTAGCACAGACTGGTTGTGAATTCTTACATAGCCTTGGCTGGTCTCAAATTCCTGATCCTCCGGCCTTAGTCTCTGCTTCCAGGTTGTTGTTTTCAATAAATATACATTTCATCTTCTCTGGAATTAAGTACATTACTTTTTTTAAATGGTACAGAGCTACTCCTACCTAAGCAAGTTCAAAGTGAATTGACCTCAGCCTGCCAGAGAAGGTGCAGTTGGAAAGCTTCCAGGGAAGAACCCGAGTGTTCTGATTTCTTCAGGACTCTTTCCTTTTGCCTCAGGCCTTGTAAAATCTCAGTGCCATCCCCAGAGCATTCCTGATGTCACAAGTAGCTTAAAGCAGGCTTTTCAAACTTTAACATACAAACAAATCACGTGGAGGGTCTTACTAAAAGGCAGGTTTTGATTCAACAGGCTAAGAGTCTGCATTCCTGACTAGCTCCTAGAAGTGCACCAGCCAAGCACGGTCCTCTGCTGCAAGGCTGGCTCCAAAAAAGCCTTCAGCAAGCACTCGGTGGCAGACAGAGGTCCACAGTGCCGTGTCTGAAGCAGCAGAAGCACTCAGGACCTCAAGAATGCAAGTGGGGGTTCCCCCTACTCCTCACTCAGGCAGGCTAGCAGGGAGTCCCGGTACTCTGTGTTTACAAGGCTCCAGAGGCGCTGCAGAACCCCAGGCTAGCGGACAAGAAATAACTGCCTGCAGCTAGTGGAAAAAACAGCTCAATTTCCAAAGGGTTGCAGTTCTAAGAGAAAATTAAAAAACAAAAAACAAGCAACTTTAGGAGGAACTCTACTGATGGTGGATTATTTTAAACCAGACTGTGTTTGCCTTCCAAGAGACATCATCAGTTCTAATCTTTGTAAAGAAAAGAAAAGAAAAAAAAGAAAAAAATATATATATATATAGTGTTAAACACAGAAATGCAAAAGCTTTCTTGTTGACAAGGCATGATATGGATAGCACTAGCGTAATCACCAGCCTCATGTTCACATATTTACAATAAACATGTCACAACCTTATTTTTTAAAACCCTTTTCCCTCTCCAAGCTCTCTGTTTAAATTAGAACACATAAAACTACAGCTTTTCTCAAACTTCACAAACCTTAAATAATGTTGGAGAACATTACAAAATGATCGGGAAAGCACAACACAGCCACTGATTCATACCAGCAAAACAAAAATCTGTCAGCGGGTAAACAATATAATTAGATGACACTATTTGTAATGAGGTTGGCAAGAGGATTTCACCTTCAGCCTAACCAGCATTTCCACTCATTATCCACTGAGGACGAGGTCAATCAGATGATTATTCTGAATAATTCTGCTATTTAGCTAGAAATTTACTTTTTTAAATGTGACCAAATTGCACAGTGAGTGTTTACAGAAAAAATTTTAAACATTTTATTGCAGTAAGAGACACAGTGTCTTTGATGACTCTCAAAATGAGCCCCCTAGATTCAACCGTACCTACCCCATTGCTCTCGCCAATTTCCAGAACAGCTCTGGAAGTGCTCTTTCACGAATATCTGCAGTCATAAAAGGCCGCAAGGTCCTGAATCAATTCAAAATGTTTACTGTAATTTCTGTCAAATAAAAACCGTACAGTATGTCCTCATCTACCTTGTCACTGGATCGGCCACTGAGCAATTTCTGCCTCTTCCACAAAGTCAAAATGACCAAGAAAAGTAAATACTTGAAATTGAATTAACCACTAGGAAGAATGTATGCAGTGTATTATTTGTTGAAACTGTACTTTCGATTTGATTTGAAACTGTCTCATTGCTATATGTTTATCAATAAAACTTTGAAAAGAAAAAAAAAAAGAAAGAAATTGAACCAGGACGGAGACTGCCAGGCAGTGTAACTAAAGATACTCACAAAAGCGGACTTCCAGAACGCTTCAAAAAGTGGCAAGAAGGGCCAGTGAGACAGCTCAGTGGACTACACATCTACTTAGGCAAGCACAGGAACTGGGGTTTGACCCCCAGCACCACATGCTGCACCGGCCCTGCCCATGGACGTGCTGAACCAGCCATGGAGACAGGGCGTGATGGCGCATGCCTATAATCCCAGCGCTGGGGAGGCTGAAAACGGGCAGATCACCAGGAGTCTGAGCTGCACAGTGAAACCCTGTACCAAATACATTAAAAAACAGATAAAAAGGAAGAAAAAAACAGAAAGTGGCAAGAATGATGTGATAAGTGGCTGGATGTGAGGGGGAAACAGTTTAAAAGTTAAGTTTATCGGTACATTTTAGGTATACGTAATGATCACATTCATCATTAGAGAACTTGATTCTTTTCTCCCTTCTTTTCTCCTGCCCCTCTCCTTTTCCCTCCTCCTCCCCTCCCTTGAACTCCTCTTTCCCGCACTGACAAAAGCTGTGTTTCCATTTTTTCCCACTTTCCTGGGGTTTCCCCTTTTCCCTCCCTTTCTACCTCCGTGAGGGGCAGTATTTTGAGGAAACTTGATGGTGATGTCCTTTAAGGTAGTAAAACCTTTAACATTTGCACTTAATCATTCACCATTTTTTAATCACACCGAGTAAGCAGCAGGTAAATGTGATCTCTATAGCAATTCACGCAGGCAACAAAAGCACAGCTATGCCGTATAGCATTGAGCTGTGGAAAAGGGCAGGACGTTGGCAAGCCGGAATTCAACGAAAATAGAAAAAAAAAACTGATAGGAAATAACTGATTTTCTTTAAGCTTAGGCTCCCCTGATGGTCATATAAGTATATAAAAATTAGTATTCATAAAAGGGGAAATCGACGACCTGAACAGGCACAAATCACACCAACTTCACTGGGACCACAGACCTTCCACGCGAGAACACCATTAGGCTCGGCATCACTCAGGTCACACACAGAGAAAGCTCCACAGCACTCTTCTCGCCCTTAGCCTGGCCCACCCCATCTACTCTAGCTGCCTGAAGAGAACCAACACCACCAGCAGTGCGGTGGTCTGATGTCGGCACCATCAGTGTCCCCTGGAGGCGCACCCTTTGTAACAAGCAAGATTCCCTCGGACCCCACCCCAGCACTGATGAAGCAGAATCTGTATTTTAACAATGTGCCTAAGACCTGTGGACACGTTCAGTTTAACTTTTTTTTTTTTTTTTTTTCGGGGGGGGAAGAATCAAACCCACAACCTCACCCTTGCCAGGCAGGCAGGCGCTGTGCCACTAGGCTACATCCCCCGCCCACATTCAGTTTAAGAAGGACAGCCCAACCCTGCCTTCACTGTCCTGGATCCACCCAGGAGCCCCTCCCCACCACAACGTGGCTTTATTTCTGGTCCTTTGAGCCACAAGGCTCAGCTTTGCCACTTTAGGGAAACTGGTGTTGAGCTGAAGACACTGGCTCTAAAACAGTCCAGACTGACACCTCAGCTTGGGAAGCTACTCTTTGTAGACAATTTACTATCCGTTACCAATGCAACTTATTTTGGACATGAAGGTGGGAAGGGTAGAATTATTTATTTCACAGATTAAACAAAACCAGTCTCATAAAAACTAGGTGACAAATTTAAAGCCAAAGCTATTATGGTTTGGATCTATGTGTACTGCCCCCTCCAATTCTAGCAATTGGCAGGTGACCAATTCATGGGGTGTCATACCCATCAGTGGCCTCATGGAGGAGTTCCACAATGCGTGTGCAGTCAGGAGAGGCCTGGGTGAGGCCCTGGGGAGGTGACCTGGAAGGGCTCTTCCCTCCCCTCTCTGCTCCCTGCTTGCCAGGGATTGAGGAGCTCTCCTCTGCCGCAATGCCTTTGCCTTGAAGGCAGTGCACACGAGCCAGAACCATGACATCTTCCTCCTTCAACTTGTGGGTGTTGAGCGTTTTGTTCAGCAGTAATAAAGAGGCTAAGACAAAGCTTACTGTTAGCAAAGTACTGTGCCGGGCATGGTGGCACACACCTATAATCCCTGTCCTTGGGAGGGAGACTGAGGCAGGAGGATCACTGTGAGTTCAAGGCCAGCCTGGGCTAAAAGGGAGTTCAAAGCCAACTTCAACCTCATAATGAAACCCTGTCTCAAAAAAGGCTAAAAACAAACTATTAGCAAAGCACTAACCAGGAAACCATGCTTCTTTTCATTTACATTACACTGTCCTGGCTGGTGTTCACCCTCCGGAAACCCTGAAAAGGCCTTAGAACAGCATCCATGCAAATCAGGATAAGTTGTTCTGATGGCCAGACTTCTAATATCAAGGAAGCATTATTGTTTCTTTCCTTTCTGTTTTCTTCTTTCTTTGTTTTTATTTGATTGGCATGGGGCATTTCAGGGGTGTTCTTGCCTTTGTTTTGTACTGGGGATTCAACCAAGGGCCTTGCTGAGTCACAAAGTTGCCCTGCTGCACTTGAATTTGTGACCTTCCTGCCGCCACCACCCAGGGTGCCGAGATTCCCCGGGTGCCTAAAGCTTGCCAGTTTTTCATCTTTTAGGTTTTATTGTGGGCAGGAGCAACAAATCCCCAGGATGCCTACCTCAGCCCTTTCCTCAGAGTTTTGCCTGCATGTGGACAGATTTTCTTTCCCGCTCCTGGGAACACACCTCAGAACCACGGCCCATCTCCTTTAATTGTGTCTTGCCTCGCTGCACTTAGCAGACATTGCCTACTTTACAAATTTAAGGTTCGTGACAACCCTTCATCAAGCAGTCCACCAGGGCCATTTCTATAACAGCAAATGTCCGCTTCATCTTTCACTGTCACATTTTGGTAATTTAAAACTTGATATTTCAACATTTTTATTATTATACCTTGTTTTTCATCCAGGGTTCCCTACGTAATTCAGGCTGGCCACAAAATCGCTAGTGATGAGTCCTCCTGCCTCAGCCTCCGAAGGGTTAGGATTACAGGCATGGGCCACCACACCCAGCACATTATTGTATTGGTTAGGGCGATCTATGATCAATGATCTCTGTTATTACCATGATAATTGTTTGGGGCACTCTGAACTGTGCTAAGCAAGGACCCGAGCTGACGGACGCGTTGTGTTCTGATAGCTGTACCACTGGCCGTTCCCCCTTCCCTCTGCGCTCGCCTGCCCTCTCCCTCTCCTCTGGCCTTCCTATTCCCTGAAACAAAATACCGAAATGAGGCCAAGTGATAACTCTGCAGTAGCTTCTAAGTTCAAGTGAAAGAGGCACATGCACCGCACTCTCAGTCCAAAACGAGAAAGAGCTGGGTCCAAAGCGAGGCAGCCGGGTCGGGAAAGCGAAGAGAAAATGCTCGAAGAAAACTAGAAGCGCTTCTTCAGCAAGCATGTGAGAGATGAGAAAAACAGGGCAAGTCAGCAGATACAGGAATGTCACTGTCTTACTTTAGGACATGACCACAGCCACCTCCACCTTAGGCAACTCCCACCTTGATCACTCACAGCCCTCGACATCCGGGCGTGAACCCCACCACAGCAGAAAGATTATGATTTGCTGAAGGCTCGGATGATTGTTAGCATTCGATCCCCGGCATCACATGTCATGCCAGCCCCGGCCCGAGGGTGGGCTGAACTGGCCATTAAATAAATAAATAAATAAATAAATAAATAAATAAATAACTCCAGCTTCAGATTTTTCCAGGACCTCTCTTTGGTCCTGGAAATTGAACTCAAGACCTTGTACTTGCCGGGCAGGCACAGGTGCCACTGAGCTACTCCCTAGAAATTGCTTTGTTTGTTTTGGAACAAGGTCTTCCTATGTAGCTCATGCTGGGCTAGAAGTTGCTTAGGTTTGCAGCCTAGGTTGGACTTACGATCCTTAGAATGGTGAATGTCTAGTTGTCTCCCCAAAGCCTCATGCAGTCAGTGGGGCGGACTTCTAGACTTTGTGATTAATTCATGATCCAGTGCTGGGATTCTGGGTGTGAGTGCTACACCCGGCCTGGGGCAGATAGCCTGAAGGCAACATTAGGGAGACAAACTTACTCTCTGTAGCCACTGTTGCCGCTTCTCCTCCCATCTGCTTGTGCTCTTCTGCTGTCCTCTGCCTCCATGAACCGCTGCCCTCTGCCATGTGCTGCTCTGCCTTGGAGCAGGCTGCATATGGACTGAAACCTCCACTAACTGTGAGCTAAATAAACCTTTACTTCCTTCATTTTGGTGTTGGGTATTTTGTCCTAGCAATGAGAGAAGAGTAACTAAGACAATCCTCCTGCTTCAGCCTCCTAAGTGCTAGATTTACAGGTGTGTGCCACCAGCCCTGGCTCAAGCAATGTTTGTAAATTAAGGTATCTGTGCTGTTTTTTAGACAAAATTCTATTCATTGCACACTTAGGCGACTGTGATGCAGTGTGAGACATACTTTTACATGCACTGGGATACTAAAAAAAAAGGTGTGTGGCTTACTTTACTACGATATTCTCATTGTTGCAGGGATATGAAGCCAGACTCTCGGTATTTCTAAGCCATGCCTGTACATAGTACTTTCTACAGTTAGAAAATTAAAAAATCCCAGGATTCACTTGTTTTCAAGGAGACATTAGAACTTTACTTTTTCAGCCCTTAATGAGAGGAAGCTACTCAACTAGTCTGAGTCAAGGGCTCTGTGACTCTGTCTTTAAAAGGCTCCTGGGCTGGCGAGATAGCTCAGTGGTCTAAAGGCAAGCATGCAGGGACCATGGTTTGATCCTTGGCACCACATGTCATGCCAGCCCTGGCCCCAGGGTGAGCTGAACTGGCAAAATAAATAAATAAATAAATAAATAAATAGCTCCAGCTCCAGATTTTTCCAGCATATGTACAACAAGTCTTCCAAGCTAATTCCCTACAGGAAACTTCCTTTGCTGCAAAGAATGCAACAAGAGAAAGAAGTTATGCATCTTTTAGGCTAGAGTGACTCAAATTTTGCTGTACTTTAGAATCCCCTAGCAGGGAGGCTTTCTATAACTCCCCAGGCCCTGGCTGAATCCTAGATCAATTAACTCAGAATTGCTGGATTTGTGCACAATCAGGCGCCGCTGTTCTCCAACTTCCCCTTGGTGATTCCAACACACATCCAAGCTAAGAAGTGGGGGCCAGGCAGTGACACCCAGTGACACCCACTCTGATGCCAGGAGGTCTATTCCACCAACAGCTCTACTCATCTGATATCTGCTTCGATCTCCCTGCAGTCAGGCAGCAGAATCCTAGGGGATATATTTCTCATCCACACCCCAGAATTGGCTCATCTAAAACAGCTGTTGCAATTGAGGTCCCCCCATTTTTTTGTAGTGCTCTTCCATTCAATAAAGAAATTCTATCCTCTTCATATTCCCTCCCATTAAAGCATAACCCACAAACAGCGGATGAATTACACTTTAGCAGTAGCCGTCAAGGACAGCTCTTTCATCTCCACAGAGCATTTTCTCTTTACGATGCCATTATTTTACTCTGGGATGGCATGCCTAATGTCTTAAGTACAGAGCAGCACTTCTTTCAAAATTTCGGCTGGAAATCTACTCTGAAAAATCTTCAAAAACAGTCTCTCCAAGAACATGGCAGTATTTATTTTTATGAGCAGCTGAAGGCTGATCAAAATGCTCCTCTTAAGTCACAAAACGCATAACCCTGGGCTATTTCTTGGCACACAGAACATGGAACACAGGTCCGGGCGGGGAACAGCATTTTATTTTAATTATTATACTTGAGCCTCCCCAGTGTTCAAGTAGCAACTCTTAAAGATGCTCCTTCGCGATAGCCTTTTTCACCCTGCAGTGACCTAGTACAGACAAAATACGGTGAAGAAACTCTGCCAAGGAGTTGCTGTAAACTTGTCCTTGGATCACAACTGCCTGTGTGTGAACTTCAAGAATATTCTCCAGGCTGTCTTTTCAACAAGCAGAGCTGGCGGAGTTTGCCAAGCCTACTTCCTTGCCTTTGTCTGCTCTGCTCTTTGGCAACTCCTTTTAACAAGCCAGCCCCATTCAAGATCTTTCCTCTGCTCCAATCCATCTCATTACAGCCTCTTCAATTTCACTTTTACCTATTCATGGGTCTTCAAAGGAACTCCCCAAAATGATGGAGTCGGAATCAGGATTGATTTTCGTTAACACTGGAAGGAAGATTTACTTATATGTCCATAGCAACATACCTTGTCTGTAAACCCAGTTAGTACAAAGGAATTGCAGCCCTATATTCTACTTCCTAAGTTTCTTTCTGTTTAATGACAAAAGACTACATCATTAGAGACAAAGATTAAATAGTTGTAAATAGCAGCACATCAGTCTGCTGTTGATCTCGTCTTTCCATGACATCAATGCTCTGTACTAGGGTCAATGCAGGTAAAAATGCAGCCATCAGCCAAGATAAGGAGCCGGAAGATGGATGAAGGGACTGCCAGTATCTTCAGGGCTATGGAGGATGGCTATGTCCGGGGACACCAGGATCTGGCACAGCTGTGCTCACACACTGGCTATGCCACCAGTCCGAGGTGTGTATCTTTAAGCCAGCCATTCGGTCTGTTTCTAGCTACATCTCTAAAAATGTGAATAACAGCAACGATGACCTTCCAGGGTGGCTGTGAGAATTCAAGTGCATATTAAACAGTGAGAACATATTGGGTATTCCAGCTGCTGGTTAGGGAGTGGAGAAGGGGTCTCACTGTGTCACCCAGATTGGTCTCCAATTCCTGGGCTCCAGTGGTGCTCCTGCATCGACCTGTCAAGAAGCTGGAGCCGCAGGTGGAGGCCACTGCACCGGGGTCCATGTGCACTGGAAAGAAACAAATGCAATGGACACAAATCCACGAGCAAGAGCAGCAGGGGTTGTGTTTGCCTGATAGACGAGAAAAGGTGCTTAGACAGACTAAGCAAAGTCTTCTCCCACGTTTCTTTCTGAAGTCTGAAAATGACTCCCCTCACTCCCAACTCAGAATTCTTCAGGGGCTCCCACTTGTCAGGGAATTATAAGGAAGCATGCAGTCCTCACTCTTTGCCGTGGCATAATCGTGCTTTCTTCATATCCCTCCCCACTCCCCACTCAACCCAAAGTCAATACTACCCCTAGGGCTTTCCACAATGCCACAAGTCGCATGGTCCTCCCTCCTCTGGACACTGCCCTAGCTGGACACACTAAACACTGTGGTGTTTCCCTTAGGGGGTAGTGGGCAGATCCGACCCCACACAATAAACAGTAAGTTACTTGAGAATAGAGACAGTGTCCCAATCATGCGTGTGGTCACGGCCCGCAGCGTAGTAGCACCGGACACCTGGTGGATTCCCCAAAACACTGGACGAATGGATGGGGAGATGGCTGGGAGGATGATGAGGTTGATCACCCAAGGCTACGCAACAGGTAACGGGAGGAGCCCAAGCAGACCTCGCACCTGCCATCACATCCTTGGACTCACCAGTCACTACCAGGGGGTGGCAGCATCTCAAAAAAGACTCGGGAGTCCATCACTGAATCCAACACAGACTTGCAATAGAAACTTCAGATGTGCATTTAAAAACAAACAACATGAATAGAATGATTTGTTCAAAAAAAAATAAAATAAAATAAAATAAAATAAAAACAAACAACAACAAAACTGTATCCACTGATTTGAATATCAAAAAAGAATATTCAGCCTTAATATTGAACTTTCAGATACTTGAGAGATGAAAGAGAAATAAACAGAAATCTCTATTTTTTTTTTTAAGATTTTTTTTTTAATTTTTATTTATGTGGGGGGGGGGCAGCTCAACCCGCCAGGGGGCGGGGCTGGCTGGCATGTGGTGCTGAGGAATTGAACCTCGGTCCCTGTGCTTTGCCAAGCTTGTTCTAAGTAGGTGCTTTAGACCACTGAGCCATCTCTCCAGCCCAACAGAAATCTCTATTAGACACCACTGTTGAGTCCCTTTTGGAAAACTGGCCTACTCTAAAACTGTCACAACAGTAAATATAATTAGCTAACAATAATAACACCATATATAACTGTTTATTACTATCTTTTCTTCTGAGGCTTTCAATTGGAACTGAAAACACAATTACTAATTAAATTAGACGACAGGAGGCAACATTTCCCAAATGGAACCCTAGTGATATAAATGAGTTACTGCATCTTCTTAAATTTCTCACTGTCACCCAAAGAGGGGGTCATTTACTTGGCTGGAGTTAACTCAAAAAAACAGGTCCATGCAATTTGGGTCCCCCTGCCCCCAATTCAGTTCATTTCATGTATTTGCTACATGGTTACTGGAGTCATAAAAAGGTCCTCTCAGTGGGGTTCCGGTGGTACCCAGGTGGATGGAAAGGCGCAGATGGTAAGAAACTCAGTCATGACTTCAGCCAAATAAAATAAAATAAAACAAGTCTCAGGGGAAAAAACATGAAGAAGAGTATCACAGCTCTTGTCTTGCGGGAGTCTGGGGAAAAATAAAAGCAGAGTTTTAAAGTGGAGACAGCGTGAAGCAGGGGGCTGCCATCTTTTATGGATCTGAGAATACTGCGATTCTTTTTTTCTTTTTTCACTGGTACAGTTAGATGCACCAAGCTCCTCACTTCTCTTTTAATTAAGGGCTTTTCCAGATTGTGCTTTTAAAGTTATTAGAAGGGGTAAACAAACCTCTGTGGTCAAATGCAAGTGTGGGGGAAATTTAAAACTTGAAAATTTTAAATAAAAATATACTTTTTTGTCTAAAAGATAATTCAGACTCCTTGTTATGCTAGGATGAATTGGAGTCTTCTATAAGGAGGTATCAAGTATAGTTTTGATGAAATTAATTTAATGCAAGACTTTTTTGTAATCAGTAGAAGCATCTTGCTGACTACTGATGTGGAGAACAGGCCCAGGAAACAGCAGTCTCCTGGAATGATACCTAAATCCCTCCCCACTCTTTCTTTGAAGGACTTGGTCACATTTTAGAAAGAAAAAGGGATCCTTATGGTGGAGGAATAAAGGAGCCATTACTGGAAGTGGCCACAGCAGCAGAGACTTTAAAATGACATAAAAGTGACGTTGGCACCTGCTCACACTTTCACTGGGTGACCTTGACCTTAAAGCTGCGTAACTTTCTCGGCCTCCGTTTCTAGATTAGTCAGATGTGAATAATGTCACGAATGGCTCCTCAGGGTGGGTGGAGCCCTCTGAGAACAGCAAGTCAAGTCATCCAACGTGTTTCAGGACCATCACGTGAGGCACCAAGGGGTGACAGGGAGAGGCCCGCGGGGCTCAGCCCACAGCAGCTGCGTGTTATAAGAAAAGCACATTCAACTTGGATCCAACTGAAGGACTCAGTGTGGGCCCCAAGAGGAGAGGACAAAGAAACACGCCAAACCAGAAGAGGGGTTGCAGGGAAACTCGTCGCAGGCCAGCTCTCCAAGCCAATGAGTTGATGAAATTACAAAGCCAATGCCTTTGGCTGTTTGTCCTTTTCTATGAAATCTGATATTCAAATATCAATGTACCAGCAGCAGAAGAAAAAATGCAAAGAACAGCAGGATAAATACTTGGAGCTATTTTCTCACTCCTTCTCATTAAATCAGGATTCGCAGCATGGGAGGAGAAGGAAATACAAGGTCCATGTTAAATGTATGGCAGATTCTAGGGTCCAGGACATTTCTGAGCAAATAGATCAAGACAGTCCCAAGGCCAGGAACAAGTGACCATCAGGCACGAGGTTAGACAGAGGTCTTGAAAGCAGATGCTTTGCCAGCCAAGCAAATCAATTTTGGCCTTCCTTCTAGAATATCTGCTTGATACAGATCTGAAAGTAAAGCAGATCTTCACGCTGGAGTTTCATATAGTATACATTTTTTCAAAATCTTGCATGTAAAGTTGCCCTGGGACTTAAAGCAATCAGTGAAAAAAGAAAAAGAAGGAGCTACCTGGCTTTAAAAACCAAATTTTGTGAGGCTAAAATATCCAAAGACTGCTGTTAACAGAAATTCGTGTGACATGTTCTTCAATATGACTGGGGCAGAAGGGATTGTGGGAACATTCTCCTAGAGCACGTTTTCAATACAGTAAGTAGGCAATGTTTAATAAGTGCCTGAAACATGAAGGAATTAAATAAATGAAGAGGAAAAACAAGCCAACAAAGTAGTCCTGTCACAGTGTCTTAGAATTGGAACTTCTAGAATTTCTACCATTGACACTCAGAAAGTGATACCCCAAGAGTGGCTCTTTGACATGCAAAGCACTTGGAACTGAAGGACACCGGAAGGGCCTCGGAACCAGGTCTCTGTGGCCTTCCGCTCTGCTCCCTCCAGCAGGACAGCAGTTAAATTCCTCTTCCCCAAGGCACATCCTAGAAACTAGAGCCCCTTTCCCCCAAAGCCAGCCATAATATCTAGAAATAGAACTCTAATTCTCCCCCCACCCTAATCCATTGTGTAGGAGCTGGGCAGAAAGGAATTCTCTGAGCTACTTTGCCTGGATGACAAGCTCCCCATTCCAGGAGACCTGTCCTATAGCCAGAAGGGAGAAACACCACACAGTGGTGAGGAGGATCCCAACTGACAGCTTCGCGGGTTCCCCCCACACTCCATTCCCAGAAGTTCTGACCCTTTTTGTCTAAGCACATTTCTACGTGGCTGTCCCTGCTAAGTCAAATCTTGGCATAAAATAGTTTTCCCTGGGGTCTTGGGGCCTTCATTTCTGAAGGCTCTCATGCCCCATGAAAAGACTCTGACTAAACAGATCCGAGATGCTTTCGTTTCTCGTAGGGGTGTTGGCCAGCACGCCTATCACGCTTCATGCGCCCACACCAGCTATTTAGATTTTGATTTGTACACGGTGTCTGGGAAGCACACCACCTTGCCAGGCAGGTTGCTCCCCTGTGACACAACTACATGGGTAACAGTGGGTCACTGTCAGAGCTTTTAATTCAGCCAATATATTATCTGTGAGCAGTACAAATGTGGGTGCGCCAGAGTTCTCACGTGTCCTTTAGCAGGCAACACACCATTACCTGTTAGTCACAATCTTCTCTGTTCACCTCACAGCTTAGCTAAGTACTTCTCACCACCCATAATCCTCCCTGCTGATGGGGGGTGGAGGGGAGGACTCCCCTCCCCCGTAAAGTGTAATTCTGTGCGAAGATCTCAAAGCACCAAGCTCAGTATTTGCACAACCTGCAATAGGGAGCATGAAATATCTGGTGATGGAACAGTGCAACTGGAGTTGTGGACAGGCGCAGTTTCTCACCTGGTGCTTTGCGAAGCCCTCATTTCGGTGGGGCTAGGGCTCAGGTAACCGGCCAGGATTTTGGTCCCTGTTTTGCCACTCCTGGCATAGCTTTTCTAAGCAAACTTTTTCACTTCTCCAGCTTCCTTGTTCATAAAACTGGGCACTTAAACTACAATCTCAAAAGTCCACTGCATGAGTAATATTCTAAGGTTACTGGGGAAAATAAAAGCCTAAATGCCCAAGTTATCACAATTAATAAATAATTCAGAATGATCAGAGCGAAAAAAACAAATGCATTCCAAGAATGTCGCACCCAGTTAGTCATGACTTTGTCAAGTTAATTTCTTTAGCAAATAACAAACCCTACCTGTATACACTTGACCCTTAGAATGTGTGAGATTGATAAAGGAATCTGAATCCACAAGAGGCGTAACTCCTTCCTCTCCTCTCCAGAGCATTTCTGAAGTCTGTTTACAAGATTTCTAATTTGTGATGCAAGTGTCATTTCTTTAAGTGGCATTATTGGGGATTTTGATTTTTTTTTCTGCCTGCAGTGGGTTAATGTGCTGAGACCCTTCTTTGTTCTACACAGGGGCAAGAAAACACATTTAGCTGATACAGTCCATTATTAAAATTGCATTTCAGCAGTGGCAAATAACTCCAGCCACCTGACACTAGGCCTGGGCCTCGTCTTCCCTTGCTGCAACTCAAAGCTATTACACTAAGAGCGTAAGAAAACAATAGGCCTGACAGCCATGCAGACTCCCCTGGTAGATGGAAGCCATCAATCCAGGTGGTGAAGTATTTAGCTACAAAAAGAGAAAGGACATTCTTTGATTGAAGGCTAAGAGGGAGAAATACACAGGTGCTTTTCAATCAGAGTAGGATCGGATACACTAGAAGAAATAACAGCTTCCCCAGCCCGTCGACCAGTTGCCTCAAGAAAGCAAGAGCCAGCAGGTCCACCTGTGGAGGATGGAGAAAAGTTTGGGGCCAAATGAGGTCAGTCTTCCCTGCTCCACATTCTACTTGGACGCGGCTGGTCCACACCTGTTCCCCATGGGGCAGACTCCAGGAGAAACGAAGCAGCAAGCTTCCTCAGAGACGAAGAAGGCAGGAGACTAGTCTCTGCCACTTCGATGGTGTGAAGTTATATTCATAAGCTCTGGGGCTTTATGTAGAAGTCAATGAAATTAGTAGTGGAATTTAGAAGCCAGGAACACAGTGCTGGGTGATTAAAACAAAACAAAACAAAACCTGACTATTCTTTGCAGCTGAACTGGGGCTCTCGTTCTCTAGGCTAGAATAGTAGTGTTAATAGATTCCACCTCGACTAAAAAGGGAGCCAGTGGCAGAAAATCTATTCCTCCAGCAAGGTTGCCGGGCAACGAGCAAGCTTTTGGCATGTGGCTGACGTCTCCAGGCAGCCCGGACTACACAAAGTAAGCTCTTCCATCATTTACAACTAACTTGATTTTGATGGATTAAAATTGAATCAAAATATACTCTAACTTGCTCACTTCCCAATTCAGGAATCCAGGAGAGACAGAAAATATCCCAACAGCCAGCCACAGACAAACTTATCAGAAACACACTGGGATCTGCTGCAGTTCATTCCAAAAGGCGATACATCTTGTACGCATTCTTAGCATTGAAGCAGTGTTGTTTTAGAACCAGACTATACCAAAGTGATAGAGAAAATAGCGTTTAAATTGTTTTGGGGAAACATTAGTGCCTTGAAGGATAGGGATGGAGCTCGACAGCAGAACACCAGCCTGACATGCAGGAGGCTCTAGGTTTGATCCTCAGCCCCGCAAACAAGCAAATATCCACAGAACAGAAAAAGAGGAAGAATAGGAGAGAGGAATGGAGAGAGATACAGCCTCAATGTAATGAGGAGTTCTAGACTCAAATGCATCTCTACACCTCGAACTATGGGAATATACAATTTTTTTTTTTAAATCTCCTCCCTTATTCCCTTCTTTCCTTCCTTCCTTTTCTCTTTTTATCTGGGTGCTGTGGAATGAACTCAGTGTCTTATTCGTGCTAGGCAAGTGCTCCACTGTGGAACTATACCTCTCCAGATGCAATCCTTTAGCAATAGAATCTCTGGAAAATATCTGAAAACACTACTAGTCAATAATTAACGAGCTTTACCAAAAGCTCTGAGATCCCCCCTTGTGCTATAAAATTATAGAGGTGTACAATTTGGGGCCAGAACATATTGGTATTAGGGTATAAAGTAAAAATCGCTGCTTCTCTCCAACTAAGTTCTCCCTAGAAGATTAATTTGGCATTTGCTCAAATGCCAAATTCATTTATGAGAACAGTCTCTAAGATACACAGACTCATCTGACAAGACTCTAACGTCAGTGGAGTTGACAGCTCAAATTCCATGGCTGTCCTTCCCCAACACTCTGGCATAGAGCAGACCTACCTGCTAGAGCCCTGAATGCCTTAAAAATATGCTCATTCTCTAGCTTTGCTTTCTCTTGGAGAAAAACATCCATTATAGCATGTGTAACGCACCATCTCCTTGGGTAACAGCCTCCACAGGAAGTTGTACACACCCTCCTGTTCCCCTGCAATCCCAAGCCTGGAATCATTAGTGGCTACAGGGCCACCAGACAAGTGACCAAAGACAAGTGGAACCAGACCTCAGAGATGAGCAGTTTTGCCCACACACCTCCCAAGACTGTCGAGCAAAATCAAATGGTGCCCACTGCTCCTTCTAAAGCAGAGAATGCATATGAGCCCAGGAGATGTGCTCGCATGTTGTAGCCGTGGCATGTGCTGTTCGCAGCCCTGCCTGCCCCTCATCCATTACGGATCCATTATGTCCCCAGTCAGTTTCCATGTTTCTTGCAACACATTAAAATGCACTGCAAAAGCTAAAAGCAGCCTCCTCTGAAACCATTATGATGATAAAACGCAACTTGATGGAAATTGATAAATTATTATTGCTCCCTAACAAGACATATACCCTCAGGAAACAAACACTTGTTAGTTTTAATATGAAAAAGTGACTTAATGGGTATTCCCATGAGCTCGTAAAGGTGGCTGCGCAGGTGCATGGCACTGCCAGTCTCCATTAGTCTAATGCTTGCCCACCTTTTAAGCATCTAGCCTAAACGCCACCCCACACACGCTTCACCTCTGCGTGGAGTCCTTACTACTTCCTGTCAGTCCTCTGCACACATGCACCCATCCTCTCTCCTAGCGGGGACGGGCTCCCGGGCGTGCATGGCTCGAGCAGAGAGACGCTTGGTCAGTGTTAGGTGGTTTGTGTTTTCCCTGGAGAATGAAATAGCATAGCCACACAACCTCAGAAAATTGCAATTCTTCTAGTTTATGGAGAAGCCGAGACATCTGGACAAATCTCTGGCCCCTCATCACGGGAAGAAGAGTCTTTGGCACAAGCTTGAAGCTGTCCAAAGCTTTGCCCTTTCTATATGAGGCCTCCTTGCTTTGTGTAAATAATCTTACAGATGCTTCTGCAGAGGAATTATTCAGCAAACAGAGTCCATGAGGAAATTAAAGAGTTGCTGATCCCCTCAGTTGCCTCCTTCTTAATTTTTATATTAATAAAGCAACATAAATTTTACTTATTTACTTATTTCGTCAGAACTGGGGATTGAACTCAGGCCCTTGCGCTTGCCAGGGAAGCGCTTATTCTATTGAGCTATCTCCCCTACCCAGCAACATAAATTTATTGTAGAATCTTTGGCTTTTCCAAGTAAACGTGCATCTGAACACACATCAATATACACACACAGAGGGCTGGTGTGATGGCTCAGTGGTCTAAAGCACCTACTTAGAACAAGTTTAGCAAAGCACAGGGACCGCGGTTCAATCCCCCAGCACCACATGCCAGCTGGCCCTGCCCCCTGGTGGGCTGAGCTGGACACACACACACATAAATAAATAAAAAAAAAAAAAAAAAAATATATATATATATATATATATACACACACACACACACAGATACACAGCACTTGTACACAGTATCAAGTATCAGTTGTGGATTTGTCAAGTGAATTCTGTCTTTGCTTGATGAGCTTGCAAGATGCTCTTCATCGCTTATTGATAATAGCATCCTACTGTTTCGGATCCTGTTTCCTATCCAGAATTCATGGGGCCAGGAAGATAGCTCAGTAGAATAAGTGCATGCCTGGCAAGCACAAAGTCCTGAGTTCAATCCCCAGTACTAAAAAAAAAACCAAACCAAAAAACTCACAGAACTCATCATTATTTGTCACTATCTGTTATTTCCTAGTTTAATCTATCTGCCTAAAAGACAGAGTCTGCCAAGGTTAAACTACTTTTCTTTTATTTATTTTTTTTTCCATGTATTTGGTACATGGTCTCACTACACAGCCTGGACTCGTAGTGATCTTCCTGTTTTTAGCCTCCCCAGTGCTGGGATTACAGGCGTGCACCACCATGCCCAAACTCGGTCGAGGGCTCAGCGCACCTGGGGCAGGGCCCTCACAGCATGTGGTGCTGGGGATCAAATCCCGGTCCCTGTGCTTGCCTAAGCAGGCACTTAGTATACTGAGCTATCTCGTCAACCCTAGAAACTACTTCTTTTTGTAATACTTTTTTTTTTTTTGACACAAGATCTCAAACTCAAAGCAATCCCCCTGTCTCAGCCTCCCAAGTGCTGGGATCACAGGTGTGTGCCACCACACCCACGAGGTAAAAACTACTCTCTCCCTACCATACTATATCCCCACTGCCTAGTACCAAACCTGAGGTGGCGGAAACAGTAAGTATCTGCTGACGGATCGCTGCCTAAGTTAACTGATTAATGAATGAACACCTAACTGCAGTTCTAGCTTGGCTGAAAGTTTTGAGTACTCCTAAAGACTCAGAATGAGGTTACTACTCTTCCAACACAGAAATACTTGCAAACCCAAACACTGAAGCTAGCTCTCTTCCTTAGGGAAGCCTCGGAAGCCAGCCTTAAGTCCTAAAGAGAAAGTAAGGAGCAGAGGACCTGGAAAGAAGAAACTGTCTTGAGGTGCTCAAAACTGGATACACCTATATTTGGATATTCATAATGAAGTCAAGTATTTGTGGACTTTTAAACACAGGTTTGGGACAAAAAATCTTTTTTCACAAAGAGAAAAATTTTCTCTTTCACTGGCTTACTTCTAAATGTACTCTTTCCTGTTTTTAGGTCTCTACACTGGTCTTAAGATTTTCTCATACTATATTTCAAATACTCTCTTTATTATTCTGCACAAGTACAGTGAGGCTTGTCACAATATATGTTCTGAGTTTTTATGCAGAAGAAGGCATTGTAAATATATGCAAGTATGCAGCTCTGCTATATATACAGTTCTAAAGATATGTGCATATCATTAAAGCATTATCTGTTTATGTACTGTAATAGAGCAGAGTAATAGAGACAAAGAGAAATATCAAAACAGTAGATCATTTTAAAATTATTCACATTTGACTCTTCAGACAACAACAGTTTACTTCAACACCAGTCTTCCCTACTATTCCTAATTCTATTTAGCTTAGGCTATTAAGACTAATTTATGGTTTAAAGGTATACACTAACTGATCACATGAGATAATGTATGTAAAAGAATTCTGTAATTACCTAACGTAAGTGAAAGTTATTACCATAATAACTATGATTTTGTATGTACATGTGTATGTCTATATGTACATTATCTATAATGCCTGTCCACAGCCCAACACAAGTCAGAGAGTTTTGAAAATGTATTAAGCTTTTTTGTTTTGGTTTTGGTTATGCAGTGTTGGAGACTGAACCCAGATCCTGGGTATGCCAGGCAAGCACTCCCATCACACAGTTAATTTTTTAAAAAATTCTTTTGATACAGGGTCTTGCTGAGCAGTTCAGACTCATAGAGACCCTCAGGTCTCAGCCTTCCCAGCTCTGGGATTACAGGTTTGCACCACACACCTGGTTTCAGGGCCAGCACGGCATAGGGTACTAGGTATCAAACCAGGGTCTTCGTGTTTGCCAGGCAGGCCCTTAGACCACTGAGCTATCACCCCAGCCCCACTTAGTTAATTTTGATACAAGGCCTCACTAACTTTGCCACCATCCTGCCTCAACCTCCTGAGAAGCTGGGGTTACGGGCGACCTATTTCACCTGTTATGAAGTTTTTATCATAATCAATGTATTATATTTAAAATACTGTTATTTATTCTGAAATTAAATTCTTAGGGATTTTCTTGGTTTGTTTTAAATATTCTTTAACAAAATTATAATAACAAACAGTTGTTTTTAAAATTCTTATTTAAAAAAAAAAATTTACCTTTGAAATTTGACTAGCCCATCGCATCTAAAAAGATAAAAGAAGCTGACTGAGGGAAGAAAAATACCAACACCTCCAGCTTCTCTCTGAGGGAGGACAGCCTGGGCCTGAGCACCTTCAGCAATCCCCATTACAGTGACAGTAAGAAGGTGAAAAGGACCCGCCCTCCGACCAAAACAGAATCCTCCCCCTCCCCCTCCTCCCCCCCATGCGCTTGCACCTACTGTCCTCACTGCTCCCAGCAGCCCCAGCAAGAAGCACCTCATTCAAAGAAACCCCAAACCTGAAAGTAGTCCAAGGCAGGGCCTGCACGAGGGAAGAATTGAATCCAAGTTATTATAGGTGAAGAGACTTCAAAGCCTCCATCTGATGGCTCAGACACCCAGAACAGAATTGGCATTTCTTTTTGGATTCAAGGCATGGCCAACACACAGGAGCTTATGTCCGGGGTCCAGTTTTCATCTCAGAGGCTGCAACCCAGGCAGGCTTTCAGCCCTTTGATCCGGATGGAACCAGAGTGTTACAAATATGCTTGTATTAAGCTATCTCCAGTCTGCCCGAGGGCATCAGGCTGGAATGTGAGGAAGGGAGCTGCAGACTGGGGCACCCAAGCCTTCATTCCTCCTTCATCTCTGTCCGGCAGGCTGGCTAAAGCTTCTCCTACGGAATGCTGTAGTGTGATGCCGTGGACCCCAGCGATGTGTCACAGGACCCTAAGGCAGAAGAGACAGCTTCGCCTCTATCCTCTGGGCCAGGAATTTAAGTGCAGGACAAGGAACTGCTGCAAGCGCCCAGAGCCTAAATTACAAGGGGTAATCAAAAGATAAGGGTAAATTTTAAATTTTATTACAGGAAAAGTAATAATGCCAAGAAGGAGGGGATAGTTGTGCTTAAAGCAAGCATAAGTATTTTGAGGGATTGAAGGGCAAGGTGTGGTACATTTTTAAAGGTAAACACTCACTGTATTTTTTTTTTTAAATGTAGTTGGTTGTTGCAGGGTCTCACTACACAGCTCAGACTCATGGTGCTGTGTAGTGAGACTGCTTTCAGCCTCCCCAGCCTTGGGATTACAGGTGTGCGCCACCATGCCCGGACTCTGTGGCCAGCTCAGCATGCCCTGGAGGCAGGGCTGGCATGGCATGTGGTGCTGGGGATTGAACCGCGATCCCTCTGCTTGCCTAAGCAGGTGCTTTAGTGCGCTGAGCTAGCTCACCGGCCCTCACTGTATTTTATGATCACCCAGCATGGACCACACACTTAGAGTAATTTCTGGCAAAAACATCACAGTGTGTCCACCCCCACCTTTCACCAGATCTGGCACTGGGTGACTACTGCCTCTTCTCCAAAGTCCAAATGACCATGAAAATAAATGTTCTGGGTGGGTTCAGGCCTCAGAGCAGCCGGGACAGCAAACCAAAGACACTCGTGAGAGAGGACTCCTCATGAGGCAAGAGAGAGGGGTGACTGTGTCCAAAAAAAGGAGGGGAATTAAAGACAATGTGTCTTTTACATTAATAAAAACTTCTAGGTGCACCACCACGCCCAGTCTCAGTCCCTGGCTCTGTGTGCCCCAGGGGTGGGGCCAGCACGGCACACCAGGGATCAAACCCTGGTCCCCACATCTGCCTAAGCAGGTGTTTTAATCTGCTGAGCTATCTGGCCAGCCTTTAATAAAAGTTTTTAAATATTCACTGTATTTTTCAATCACATCTCATACACATTCACAGGCACTAACTGAGCATCTATAAATTCCAAGCACCAGTCCATGAGACCCAAAAATGTGTCACAGTCTTGGGCCATCAGAATGTCCATCTCTGGGGTAAACGAATGCTTCCCTGGACCCTGTCCACTACTCCTCCCAGGCCTTCTTCACTGAAACTTTAGCACATGCCTTCATTCTGAAAATCCAAATGTCATTTGTTTGGTTTTTTTGCAGTACCAGGAATTGAACTCAGCGAAAATCTGAATGTATAAAACCTTGCTATCGCTGCTTCTAGGTGAAAAAATGTGCCACCAACAACAAACACATCCAATCGTTTGCCACTCTCTCCTGAACAGCTGACTGAAATTCCTCCATCCGTCCTGTACAGCTTGAGGGGAATCAACATACCCTGCACTGCTGAGGAATTAAACTACATAAAAGAAAGAGGGGCCTGTCCTTGGCAACAGTGGCCATGCACTGCACTGGGTAACCTGTCACCAAGAAGCATTTAGTGACATATGATCAGACGTGGACATACGGCTACTCCTTTTGGTTTTTCTCAGCTCATAACTTTACACTGGTCCTAATTTCCCACAGCTCTTGGGAAGCTGTAAATACGTGGATCATACAGGTCCAATTTAGTAGTGAGATCCTCAACAAAGCCTCCTGAGTCTTTGGGTGATAATTCCCTCAAACACAAAGATGTTGATACCGAGACTCTGACCTTCCTTTTCAGTATAAGGGATCGAACCCAGAGCCTCTCGCATGCCAAGCAAGAACACTGGCACTGAGCTACCTGTACCCCAGGACTGCTAGTTCTTTGCGTATCATGCTTACTTACTAGACATCCCTCAAGGGCCGGCCAAATAAGCTTAGTGAATTAAAGCACCTGAAGTCAGGCACAGAAGCCAGGGGTTCAGTCCGCAGGGCTGCCATGCCAGCTCTGCCCCCAGGGCACGCTGAGATGGCGACTGAGACTGGGCGTGGTGGCGCACACCTGTAATCCCAGCACTTGGGAGGCTGTAAAGAGGAGGATCACTACAAATCTGATCTAGTAGTGAGACCCTGAACACCTTATAGACCCTTCCCTAAAATACAAAAAAATTAAGAAAATAAAAATAAAAAACTAGACATCCCTCACCCAAACATAACGCAATCAATGTAAAGCAGAGAGAACATGCTCTGTAGAGTAGAAACACGCAAACTCAAACCTGTGCAGATATCCATTAAAGAAAGTCCTCTGCTTCCTGTTGGAATAACGGGGGGCCTCATACATGAATGTTTCTGGCTGGCCTTAAAAGAAAAAAAGTCTTTCAGAGAGCAGAGACCTTAAACATCTTATTGGCCTTTGAAGTTATGTATAATGACATCCTTTGGTTCCTTGCCCAGGGCAGAGGTTTAAGCTTTAAGATTCCATTTACTCACTAAGAATTGTAGAAATATTTCCACTGCAGTGCACAGCTGAAGAGCTGACTTTTTAACAGCAACTGCTATGATGGTGCGGTGTGGGGAAACATCCTGCCCATGGAGCACCCCCTGCGCCAAGGAGCTCGGGGCTGTACCTTCTGGAGCTCAGTGTCGGTCCTCTGCTCTACTCGGGTCAGTTTCATGGGACTAAAGCGAAAGTTGCAGAAGCAGAATCAGTTTTAGAGGCTTCCCACCCTGTGTCTAAGTCATCCTGGTCCCATCTCTACACATCTCATGGCCAGCTCCCTGCATGCTTGTTCCTCAAGGGAAGTCCACAGGACTGGTGTCATTTCCCACTGCAGGGGACCTGAGGAAGTGTTGTGCCAACCACTGCCTCCACTCAGTCCTCTAGGCCATCTAGATTAGTGTTTATCGCTTATGAGCAGGGTCTGCCCATCTGGTCAACTACTCAAACCCTGGAACCTTGTCTCCAGATGGCCCAGTGCTGAGTGGATAGTGGGTACTTAAAACAGGCCTGTAGGACAAAGTCTTGTTACCCCCACTCCACACATTGCTTTCCTTTCTGCAAGATATGTGTCCATTTCTTTAGGGTTTTCACTATGGATCAATCCTGGACATTACATTAGCTGACCAGAGTTCTTTGGCATGTTTGTTTTCATTTTAATCTCATACCAGGTGTCTTAGTTACTCTTCTCATTGCTGGGGCAAATACCTGGCACTCAAAATGGAGGAAGGAAAGGTTTATTTAGCTCACAGTTACTGGAGGTTTCAGGCCATACTCGGCTAGCTCCAAGGCAGACTGGCACATGCCAGAGAGCAACCTTTCATGGTGGCGGCAAAGAGCAGAGAGCAAAATGGAGAAGTAATAGCAGCAACAATGGCAACAGAGAGGAAGTCTGTCTCTCTGTCTCTGTTATGTTACATTCAGGCTGTCTGCCCCAGGCTGGGAGTAGCACTCACACCCATAGTCCCAGCAGTACTCAGACCTATAATCCCAGCCTTCGATCATGCATAATCCCAGTGGATCATGAGTTAATCAAAAACTCTAGAAGTGGGGCTGGGGAGATAGCTCAGTAGAATAAGCACTTCCCTGGCAAGCACAAGAGTCTGAGTTCAATCCCTGGTTCCTCAAAAACAAACAAACAAACAAAAAACTCTAGAAGTCTGCCCCATGACTGCATGAAGCTTTCGGGGGACACCTAGACACAAACTAGAACACCAGATCAAAAGTTCTTATGCAGCACCCCAAAAAGCTGAGACTCCAAAGATGCTGGGAGCCTAGTAATAGTCATCTAAGAAAAGATAAGAATTTTCTATGTTGTCATTAACACAGTTTGAAGATCTCCATAAAATGAAATACTGAGCTGGCACTAACTACATAAAGGAAAAGCAAGAAAATCTGACTGCCATGAGATTTACCTTTCTTCTTTAGAGACAAACTTACTGTGGCTTCTATAGTACATGATGTTAGGCTAGGCCTCAGGCCAGTCATTATAAAGAACATCTGAAAAATCACTCAATGGGCTAAAGGCGTAGCTCTGTGGTACCGCATTTGCTTAGCATGTATGAGACCATGAGTTCAATGTCAAGCACTGCAAAAAAAAAAAAAAAAAAAAGAGAGAGAGAGAGAAAGAGAAAACCCCGCGGAACTGTATGTTTAGTTGTTTTGTGACAGATATAATTATTTGTTTGTGTAAGTGCAGCTATGTGCAGGAAAAGTTCAGTGAAAATATTAGCTCAACTCAAGTCCCTACCAGCAAATACCAGCCTGGGCTCGCACGGTCACAGTCTTGTGTATTCTCGCTGACTTCTAAGTTTGAATAATGCATAAATCAGCCAGCCCCCATTCAAACAAGCAGCTGTGTGGGGGTCACAATGGAAGCATAAAAATAACCCTTGGTTCAAGTTAGCCTTTAACTTCCAATTGTCTATATACACAGTAAAGCCAGCTCTCTCCTGGGGCTTGGAGGGTGTCTGCACGTGGGCTGGGATGAATTCTCACAGAAGGCAACAGAGAGGAGTTCTTCACAGTGCCCTTCAGCACAGGTTGGCCAAGAGCTCTGCATTTGAAACTCCTCAAGGAGCCAGACCAGGGGCCGGGGAGACGGCTCAGTAGAATAAGCACTTGCCTGGCAAGCGCAAGGGCCCGAGTTCAATCCCTGGTTCCACCAAAAAAAAGCCTTAGTTGGGGACTGCATTTAGCTTTCCAAGCAAAAAGGCCACACAGGCACCCAAAATTACATAAAGGGGACAATTTAGGAGGGAAAAACTATAAAACCCTGGTGGTGAGTTGACATAAAAGACAAGCCTAATAAAAACAGTCATTTGCTTCACTAATATGAAAGTGAAAAAGAAATAAAACAAATGCAGCAAGCAAAACTCAAGAAGTGAAATGAACAAAGACGAACTTCAAATTTCTCATAAAGCAAGAGGCAACTTTGCTCAGCACCCCAATTAGGAGGTTCTCTCTGAGCAGCTACCTAATTACTCCTGCGATGAATTCCCCGGGTGCAGCCCCCAGTCAGCCTTCCCAGCCAACACCATGCCCACGGGGAAGCCGAGGAAACCAACTTCTAGGTTAGGCTTGATGCTTCCAGCTTTCAAGGGTTACTTAGATCTCAGAAATAAAGACTGGCATATCAAGGGAAGAGCCAGACGCGATGGCTTGGTTCATTAGAATGGGGAAAATAAAAATCACTTTCTGTAGTCAGAGGGACTAAACTTGTTAGTTTTCCAGAGCCTAAAGGTAAAAAGAAAAAGTTTAACAAACAAAAAGGTACACACACGAAGGTCAAGCAATATACAGGGCAGAGAGATGGGAAATACAGACTAAATCCTCAGGGCCTTTCTTCCTTTTGTTCTTATTTTTTTCTTTATTATTTTATTTTATTTTAAAGGGAGGAAAGTTGGGGATTTACTCATATTTTCATTTTGTTGGTCATTTTAGATTGTAAAAATTTCATTGTGTCTCAACTTTTAAAAAATTGATAATATCTGCATATATTAAACATTCAAAGATCCCAAAAGAATACCCAGTGAAATCTCACTAACAGGAAGCCAACTTCCCACCCTGTGACTGGTCACCTAATTCTACTCAGCAACCAAAGCAAATGAAACACACAAATCCCCAAATAATCTAAACGAACAAAAATAACAAGTACTATTTTTAAAAAACCAAAATAAATTATCCCTAAAATATTATTAAACCTGGTGCATCATTTTGGGTTCATACACGAATACTACCTTACAGTTCTTTGTTTAAAAAATGCTTCACGTAAACTCTTCTGCAGCGGCATTTCTCATCGAAGGTGGGCATTATTCATAACAACCCACAAATAAAGTGGCCTTATTCTGTACCAGTGGAAGTAGAGTCGTAGGATCAATTTTAAGAAATGGAACTGCTTGGCAAAGACACATGTACTTTCTGTTTCAATTAATATTACAAAATTGCTCTTCATAGAGATCATTGCCATTTATACTTCCATCAGCAAGATGTGAAATCTCTCCTTTTTTGCCTTAGTTAACAGAGTATTATCAACTAGATTAAACTTCACCAATCTGATGGAAAGAATGAATATCTTAACTTTTAAAATAATTTTCTTATTATCAATAAATGTAAGCACCTTTTCTTACGACAAAGAACCTTTTATGTTTTCTTTTTCCTGTGAACTCTGTGCTCCTTCCTATTTGAGGTGAACTGCCTCACTCTCGTAAGGCAATCTCTCTAGCACATAACAGCCTAACCAGTCTTTTGTATACAGTGCTTTGTAGTCTCCTCAGTCCATTTATACATTACCTAATAATCACACTAACAAAGTGAAGTGTCACCAAATATGACTCTAGTTTGGAAGTTGACAGAGCCACAGCTTAGCTGACTAGCAGAGGCGATGCACTCCCCAAGCCACGCTAGCTTTCTAGCCAGGACTAGAGCTCACATTGTCTACCTCTTACTCTAACGACGTGTTTGTGTATTTTGTTACCACATCAAATGTCTCTTAGGAGCTGGGGACGTACCTCCATGGTGCTGTGCTTGCCTAATATATGGAAGGCCCAAGGATCAAACTCTAATACTAAAAAAAAGGCTATTAGATTTTAGAAAAGATTAAAGAGGAAATATTGCCTTTTGCTCCAATGATGAATTTATACTTTCTACACTTCCTACTCAGCTCGCTGGTTTTATGTTTAACAAGTACACAAGGGACACTAGAACTTTGTCTTCATTTTACTGTTCAGGCCAAAGCCTAAAGACAAGCATAACTCTTTGTATATGTCACTGAAGTATCAGCCTGTTAGTCCTGGGTGGGCAGGGTATTGGGGTGGAGAGGAATGAGAGGAGGAGAACCGCATGCTCACCCCTGAAGGCCTGGGAACCCAGCATGGTCCTTCTAGAATGCAAAGACACGGAGAAAGGAGATGCTCAAATTCCTAGGAGGGGGTGGCAGTTAAGAGCCCCCAGGGGAGCAGAGAATGCATTGAAAGAGAAAGGAGGTCTCAAGTCCCATGGGCCTCCCACTGTGGCTGCTGACAAGGAATGTTTCTGGGTTCAATTCAAGATATGGATTGCTGTCCCTGGGGAGCTGGTTTCTACCTCTGAAGAGCTGCATGCTGGGAAGTATCCAGCTCATGGAGGAAAGGGGACAGGAAGGGCTGTCCAATGTTCTGCCTCACACAGGGGAGTACTCATACAGGGAAGCCAGAGCTGGGATTGATGGGGACAAAGAGCGAGAGAGCGAGAGCGAGAGAGCGAGAGAGCGAGAGAGCGAGAGAGCGAGAGAGCGAGAGAGAGAGAGAGAGAGAGAGAGAGAGAGAGAGAGAGGATGGAGCTGCCCCTAAGCACCTGGCAGCAGCCACTGGGACCAGAGGGCATGGGCAAGACTGGAGGCCATGGCAGCCGTTGAGTAATCTAAGCCAAGGTCTAGTGTTCTAGTATTAAGTCAGATTGAAGGTCCAAAGCCCAATGATTGTCACCCAAGGCCAGCTGGGTCAGATCACAGGCTGAGCAACAGCTCACAAACCTAAGCCCACGGCTTCACCCAAAGGTGCTGATCTGATCACTGAGCTACTACACCAATTTGTTCTCTCCATAGAAAAACAGGCTCTTCTCCCAGATCTCATTCTTACTAAAGTTCCAGTATTTATCAGCTGGAAAATCCTGGCAGAGTAGACATGCTAAGATGCCCGGGAGTCTGACAGCACCACTGCCCAATACAGGGCAATATGTGGGCAGTGAAGCACTCCAGGGGAATCTAATCAAACTCGGGGAAGCATCTAAGCACACCACTGCTGGCTTTAGCAGCCAGCACCAGAGCTTGCCTCTGCCCTGGACTTCAGTCAAACCTCACCCGAGCAGTGGTAAAGGGACCTTCTTAGGAGAGCTTTGGGGACAGTTCCATTCACTGGGGTAGAACAGATGCTGAGGGCTAAGAATCAGAGATAATTAATGGAAAGAAACCTTTTCACAAAACATAACGCATTGGTCTCAGTTATGCAAAAGTCAGGTACCAAAGCCAAAACACAAAGTGAAAAAACAAAAACAGGTATAGACAACATTGTGTCAAAATGCAAAAATTATTTGTAAACAGAGTAAACTTATAGATGTGAGAATTCATGATGCGTTGTTACTGATGAGATCATGAAGATGGGTACTGAAGATTGATTGACTGATCTAGCTAGCTAGCTATCCTGGCCAGTGCATATAGTTACATATAAAGTAAACAAAAGGGAGAGCAGCAAAAACAGAAAAAGAGAAAGCAGGGCAGGAAAAAAAAATGAGAAGGAAAACAGGCAAAAAGGTAGCACAAAGTCAGAAAACCGAATGTGCTGGCTTAGTGAGGACACCCAGAGAGAAGTCATCGCGGAAGTAGCAGTACAGAAATGGAAGGTGCTGGGGGACAGTGTGTGGAGCAAGCAGAGCCCACTGGTACTGTGGGGCTGTACTGCGGAATGGCTCTCCCATTGGACAGGGCCTGGCTGGGCACAGGACCAGAGGTTCTCAGCCAGGTAGGCAAGAGAGGAATTTTGGCCTCAGAAACAAGACAGAAATATGGGTACCAATTTTGAGGCCAATAAAAGAACTAAGACTCAATATCAGGCCAAGAGCAGGCCACAGAGGATTTGGGACCCAAGTTCCTAAAACATAACCTCTGGTCAAGATTAGTCTCAGGACTCGGACAAGCCCCAGCTAACACTAGAGATGGCTGAGCCCACCTGTACAACGTGGCGAGCCCAGGGCCTACGTCAGACGGGAGGGAGGAAACAGGCCAGGTGGCCCCATCAGCTCTGGTATGTGCTGGAAGCCAGCTCAGACATGTGGGTGGCCGTGGGCCTCGTGGGACACTGGCTGGCTGCCGCTGCCTGCCTGAGGAGCTCGCACCATCCTGCGCAACCCACTCACATTTGTGAAAGCTTGTGCTTCCCTGAACACAAAGCCTCTCCCACTTACCACTTCAGAGCATTGCTTGTCTTTTCTGGAAGGCCCACCGCCACAAAGAGGTACTAAGACAAGTGTGACTACTAAAGTCTATCAGACACTTTGTTTAACGAAGGTAACAGAACAACATACCAGCGGCGTCTGCCAGGAAAGCACCCCGCAACACCGAAGGAAGAAGGAAGGGGCTGAATGAGATCAGCCTCTTAGCCCCGGAACAGGCAAGGAACAGCAGGGGACAGAGGCAGTTGCTCTAGCTCACAGGTACTGGGGAAGGAGGACGGTCCCACAGAAGCAAAGGGCCTACAGACTGCACTTCCTAGCAAAACCAAGGATGAGCAGAGCCCAGCTGCTAGCCAGCTGTGGCCACGCCAGCCCCAGGGTGCCTGATGAAGCACGAGGAGCCAAACCAAGGACCCCTTCCTCAGAAGGCCTCTCTGGAGTCGTTACCTATAGATCGCAATCAGTGGAAAATACCTGGACAGCAAAATCCCAGTCCCAGAATCCATGGGCTTTATGAACAATTGTACAGCTTGTTCCAGGTTTTAAGATCAACTCCAAGGCCAGTCTCATTACTTTATAGTGACCTATTATTATGATCCCAGTCACTATGACCCAGCAAATACCATGTGCTTTCCAATGATGTATTTTTGCTATCCCAGAGGATATGCAAAAGTAATAGAGGGGCTGGAGAGATGGCTCAGTGGTCTAAAGCACCAACTTGAAACAAGCTTGGCAAAGCACAAGGACCGCGGTTCAATCCTCCAGCACCACATGCCAGCCAACCCCGCCCCCTGGTGGGCTGAGCTGGCCACACACACACACACAATAAATAAATGTAATAAATAAAAATAAATAAATATAAAAAAAAGTAATAGAAATGCAGTTACTACTTACTAGATTTGGGCTTTCTAGGATCAGTTACTGGGGTAAGCACTGTGCCAATGTCCATTTGGCTCATGGAGGAGGTAACTGGCTTCTTTCAAGAAATCTTGCAACCAGGAAAGAAGTTGAGATTAGAAACCAGGCCTCCCTCTCTTACCTATGCTTTGTGGCCTCAAGACACAGCCCCAGTTCAGAAGTTTCCAATGGAGGTGTGCCCATTCTTTACAATAAGTTCCAACTGCAAGACTACACACCTACACTGATGGGGAAGACGCTGCAGCACATGACAGATGCTTCTGGTGGGACACTACTTTTGAGGCCTCCTGAAGAGCATGCTTGGTATGGCTGGGGCTGAGATGGCTGGGTGCAGAAAGGCCACCTGGGATAGAACAGAACGGGGCTCTATGGAGAAGAAGTACAGATACAGAGACCAGAAGAAAGATGCCCTGCGGGTACCTCAGGACACAGCAAGACTCCACTTCTCGCCATGTTCAGTAAGAAATAGCAAGATTTCCTGGTGGACATCATCCAGGGTTGCTTCTTGACAAAAGTATGAGGCTTAAAGTCACTGTAATGGCTTTGGGGGCCCTCAAAGGCAATCCCTAGCTTCCCAGGCATGAAGGACTTGTGGCAGCAAAGGAGGGAGGCTTTGAAAAATACCTACATCAGCCAGCATTCTCATTGCTGAGATACAATATCCAACTCTTACAACTTTATTTATTTAGTTATTTATTTTGTATTTTAGGGAAGGGTTTACAGGGTGTTCAGGGTCTCACTACTAGATCAGACTCAGTGATCTGCCTGTTTACAGCCTCCCAAGAGCTGGGATTACAGGCGCGCCACCACTCCCAGTCTCAACTGCTGTCTCAGCATGCCCCAGGGGCAGGGCCAGCACATCAGGCCCAGGGATCGAACCCCTGGCCCCTGAGCCTGCTTGCAGCTGCTTTAATCTGCTGAGCTATTTGGCCAGCCCTTCACAACTTTAAAAAGGCCAAGGCAGGCCGGAGAGACAGCTCACCAGAGTAAGTGCCAGCTTAGGCAAGCTTTGTAAAGCACAGGGACTGAGATTCGATCCCCAGCACCACATGCTACACCAGCCCCACTTCTAGGTCAGGTTGAGCAGACAACAAAGTCTGGGCGTGATGGCACATGGCTGTATCCCAGTGCTGGGGAAGCTGAAAACAGGAGGACTGCTAGGAGTCCTAGCTGTGTAGTGAGACCCCGTACCAACCAAATACATTAAAAAGGAGGAAAAAAAAAAGCCAAGGCAAAATATGGCAGAAGGGTCCTGACAGAGCAAAGCTGCTTAGGGTACAGCAGCCAGGAAGCAAAACAGAGAGTAGCGCCCAAGAGGAAGAGGTGCTGGACCACACCTAGTACAAACCAGGAGCATGCTTGACTAATCTGCTAGGCATTTCTTAATCTAATCAAACTGATTTACAGCAGTACCTCGGTTCATGAACTTAATTCTTTCCACAATTCTGGTCACAAACCGAATTAGATGAGAATTGAGTCTCATTCAATGGTTCAGTGCTGACCTTACAGAGAAATTTGATTCAGTTCTCATCCAATTCAGTTTGCAACCAGAATTATACGGGGCTGGGGAGATAGCTCAGTAGAATAAGTGCTTGCCTAGCAAGTGCAAGGTCCTGAATTCAATCCCCAGTACCGCTAAAATAATAATAATAATAATAATAATAATAATAATAATAATAATAATAATAATAATAATAATAAATTTGAGTGGTTAGAATTATGGAAAGAATTAAATTTGTGAGCCAAGACACCACTATAGCAGAATTAACGGTCATAGCCCACTCCTTGGTAACTGTGCACCTGAAGACACCTCTTTAAATCCTACTTCATCATCAAATAGAAACAACAGCAGGTTCATAATTCTGCCCAGCATAATACATCTATCACATACAACTCAAAATGCAACACTTCCTTCCCAAAAGTCTCAAGAGTTCCAGCATTTTTTCCTAAGTTCAGGTCCAAGCCTCTTCTGAGACTCATGGCAAGCTCTTAGCTATACACCTCTGTAAAAATAAGAATTATGTAATCCCAAAGTACAATGACAAAGAGTAAACATTCCCATTCCAAAATGGAAGAACAAGGGACTAGTAAAGAACTAGGTCAAAGCAAGACTAAAACCCAGCAGTGCAAAAGTTGACTTTGCAACTTTTGGAGCTTCACAGCTGATATCTGGGGCATGTGTGTATAAAATCTGAGTTTCAAAGGGCTCCTACGAGCCTTTGGCTTGCAGTCCACGCAGCCCCTCTCTTGGGCTGGGTCTCCTCGGGGCCTACGGCTATCCCCTGCAGACATTCCCTATTTCTGGCACCTCTGACTGTCCGGGATCTCCGCTGCCCCTCTGGCTTCATCCCCATAGCTTCATGCATCACCCTTTCAGGGGTTTCCTTCCCTGGCTTCCCACGCCTTCCTTTGAAAATTGTATGGAAGTCTGTCCGGCACCACAATTCTTGGGATCTGCATGTCTGTAAAACCAGCAGTACATGAACAGTGTCAAGGCCTGCTATCAGCCGAAGCAGTACCAGGCCATGTGACAATGGCGACAGGAACCTCTGAGTGCCTGGATGGCTCAGCACAGTTAATTTAATCCTGGAGAACCAATTCCCTGGGAGTTCCTTCTCAGGCAGGTCCACAGACTTTCTCCTCAAATGAAAAGTTGATCCTTTCACATTCTCGAGCCTGCAGGGAGTGGAATCTCGATGCCGAGAGGCCCTCAGGGCATCTTCCTCCCAGTTCCTGTAGAAAGGAGTCATTATTTCTTTTTTAATGGTGATAATCCCTCTAGCATGGACAGTACCTGACTTACCAATATGCAAGGTGCAAACTCTCGTAGATGTTGTCTAAGTGTGTCAGCTTACAAACAAACCAGACATACGAAAAGTTTTCCTGGAATGCAGCTCATTCGTAAGTCAGAGACTTACTGTACCACACCTCCTTTGGCCCCAACTTTGCACAGGTCTCTTTCTGGACCAAAATTTAACGTTTCCAAATTTTTCTGCTCTGCCTTTTGCATCCATCCTCACTGTAAATCTGGCCAAAAGCGGACAGCAACACGACCTGAACACAGAAGTGTCATAAAAGTTCCGCTGCCGGATGAATTGTCCACTAACCTTAATCTTAGTCTCCTGCAAAGTAGAAGAACATGGACGGGTTGGAGACAAATTTTCTGCCACAATGTGACACACAAGCCCTCCAGCCCAGCTGTGAAGGAAGTCCTTGCTCCCAGCAGAAGCCTCACAAGCCTGGCCTTTACTGTTCCCATTCCTCTCAGCACACTGACTGGTCTTCGGAGCTCTGACCAGAATCATCGTTCAGGCGCTGCTCACAGCCTTTGAGGGCTTTTCTAGCCACCTTCTCCAGTCCTTTCTAAACCCTTCCGATAGGGGCTGGTGAGATGGCTCAGTGGTCTAAAGCACCTACTTAGAACAAGCTAAGCTAAGCAAAAGCACA
>NW_004524646.1:1566468-1570234 GCF_000260255.1 Octodon degus
ACAATAAATAAATAAATTAAAAAAATAAAATAAAATAAACCCTTCCGATAAACCAGGTCCAAAGGCTTCTAAGCCACAGGCTCAGATACCATAACAACAACAACAACCTCTCTTCTCTGCTACCAATTTTCTGTACTGGCCTTCTTGTTGCCAAAACACAGCACCAAACTTAAAGAAAAAATGTTTCATTTTCTCACAGTTTCAGTCCATGATTGGTCAGCTCTCAGGCAGAGACATCAAGGTGGTAGGACATGGCCAACCATTCTCAGTTCCTGGTGGCCAGGGAGCAGAGTGGGTGAGTGGTGCCAGAGGGGACCGGGAGAAGACCATTTATAGGGGCCAAGGTCACCCTTCTGTGTCCCACCCAGAAATACCCAGGAGCATGCTTTCTTAATCCAGTGAAGTTGATGTATCAAGATTAACAGTCACCAAACCCAAAGATGCATGCAACTCTGAACAGTGGCATTTGAGGAGAAGACTACTATAGTCACAGTTATTCTGGTTTTACCTTTAGGTTGGTGTGATTCTGAAGGGGGGGGGGGAGAGAGACTGTGTACAGAGAACTGGGGCCCAGTGTGCTGATGTTGATTTACCACTACATCCAAATAACAAGGCTCTTTTGTCCCCTCGTCCCTCCCTGTAGCTGTATCTTCTTCTTTCTCAACTTGTTGCTAGGAAGAAGGAGCTCCACACTGACCCACTCAGCCTCCCTACTTAGGAAACCCCCCCCCAACAGACATCACTAATTTCACTACCGTATAGCAAGTTCTTAGTAAAATTACACAGATCATGTGGCCGAGGAAGAGAATTAGTTGTCAACATATTTTGAGCCTCAATGCCATTCACTGATTAGCACACAGAAGGAAAAGAAATATACAAGTGGTGTGTTCCTATTCTGAAAACTCAAAATCCCACATGTTTCAAAATCTGAGGATTTTGAGAACTGGCCTGATTCCACAGTCCCTGGCACCTGACCCCAAGGGACAGGTCACAGGCAACACACAGGGGCACAAAAACTATTGTATAAAATTACCTTCCAGGTACATGCATAAGGTGTGTATGACTCAAAGGAATTCTATTTGTGGACAGGGTCCTCTCCCCAAGGTAGTTTACTTAGTTCATTACATATATACAAATATTCCAAAACCTAAAAAAATCCCAAATCCAGAACACTTCAGATATGAGTTTTCAATTTGTACTCATATTGGACTCAATGGGCTTTTCTTATATTTATGTAAAGAATAAGGATAAGAGGCGGGCTGGAGAGATGGCTCAGTGGTCTAAAGCACCTACTTGAAACAGGCTTGGCAAGGCACAGGGACCTCTGTTCGATCCTCCAGCACCACATGCCAGCCAGCCCCGCCCCCTGGTGGGCTGGGCTGGCCACACACACACACACACACACACACACAATAAATAAATGTAATAAATAAAAATAAATAAATATTAAAAAAAAAAGGATAAAAGGCTTATACATGGAAGGAAAATGTATGGCATTACCTAAAAGGCAGCCAAAAAGAACTCAAAGTTGAACTAATATTGAATAGTGTATAATTTGCAAATACTTAGATATATGAGCAGTTTGTGCCCAATATTTTAAGCACTTACTAAATTTTGACATCTGAATTGTCACTTTCAGGGCTTTTCTGTTTCTTCTCATTTAGCTACCAGAATTTACCTGGCTTCACTATAGAGGATGGTGGAGCAGAAAGCTATACCAGGTTTTTTGTTGTTGTTGTTGTCTTTTTGAGACAAGGTTTCACCATGCAGTTCAGGCTGGCCTTGAACTCACTTTGTAGCCTAGACTGGTCTTGAACTCCCAGTGATCCTCCTGCCTCAGCCTCCCAAGTGCTGGGATTACAAGTGTGCACCACTACACCCGGCCCTATCGCAGAAATCTTCTGTCCCTCATTTGTAGAACAATTCTGTCCTCGTGTTTCCCTTCTAAGGGTTATTATGAGGACATTACACAAACCTCGACACGGTCAAAACCACACTCAATTAAGCTAATAGAGGATGTTCCATTTCAAAACATGCCCATGTTTCTTCCTGATGAGGAGATATCAAAAGAAAATGAATTTGGGGCATTTCTGAACGATGACATCTACATTACCACAGTGATTCACTTATCAAACTAATTTAGGTTTGGAGTAAAAATCAACACTGCTGTCAGAGTTTATTTCTATTCATTTAAGAACTTCCAGCCTAGAGTGATCAGTGAGAATTTTAATGTCTTATGAAAATGGGAGAAAAAAGAGCCTAAGTAGCGAACACAGCAACAAGACTGGAACTCTCAATTTATCCAGCAAATTGTATATTAAGCAGCTACCGTAAGGTTCCACCGTATGCGTGGAGCAAAGTTCACGACACAACCTTGGTCCTACCGGGTCTTGCAGTCCTAGCTGCCAAGACGCTGACAATGAGTTGACCATGGGTGGGGACAGCTAGCTAGCTGTATTGATGACTTATATTATGATACAAGCCAGGTACTGTCCTGTGTGATTTACTAAAAGCATCCTCACCTGATACCATTACTAAGGGTCTATTTTACAGGTGAATAAATGGAGGTGCGTGAAGTAATTAATACTTGAGCAGTATTTCTCATAGAGGAGTTTCAAAATGATTTTGGTATCTCCTGTGATTCTCAGGCACACAGTGGGCAAGGAAGTATCTGGGTATCTCAGGACCATACAAGACGGTAATGGCAGAGTCGGGAGTAGATGCAGCCCTGGGGCTGCTACCCCACTACTTCCACAGAGGTGACTGGATGGCAGCCCCTGCTCCCTAGGGGTACAGACAAGGCACTCTGTAGACTTCACTGTGGAGGACAGTGCTTCTGGTGGACAATGTCTGAGTGACAGCCGTGAAAGAGGGGTCCTTCGTAGTGAGTATATCCCAACTGGTAGAAAGGGAAGAGCCATCATCTTAATGGGAAGAGGAGCTGAGTACAGAGAGGGGCAGGCACGAGGGGCACATGGGGACCAGGAGTAGAGATGCTGGGTTGGAGGGAGGCCCAGTGGGCCACAGTAGGAGACAACAAGGGCAGGAAAGAGTGCCTTTGTGGATTTTGAGCAGCCAGGATTGAAGAAGTTAAAATGGCCAAGCTTCTCAGAAGGTGAAGTCAGAATAAGGGAATAGTGAAAACAAAATATAGTTAAAGAGGAAGGTAAGATTTGATAGTGATTGCTGAATAAATGATAGAAAAAAAACACTGAATTAAATGATTACATAACCTAATTGATAACTATTCTAAATCATACATAATTATAGAATAAACACAAATATAGTCTTCATCATGGACAGAGCCAGTTTGTCCAGCACCATTTATTAAAGAGGCTATTATTCTTCCAGTGAACATGTTTGGTACCTTTGTCAAAGACAAGGCAGCTGAGTGTGTTTGCAGTCATATCTGCATCTTTCAATCTGTTACACTGATCCTCAGGTCTGTTTCTTTGCCAGTACCATGCTGATTTATCATGGTAGCTTTGTAGTATAATTTTGAGTCAGGAACTATGATGCCTCCTGCCTTGCTGTTGCTGCCCAAGATTGCCTTTGCTATTCTACGTTGCTTCTGTTTCCAAATAAATTCTAAGAATGGTTTCTCTAGTTCTGGAGATATGCTTGTGGTATTTGGATCAGGACTCTGTTCAATCTGTATAACAACTTTGGGAGTATGGCCATTTTCACTATGTTGGTGCTTCCTATCTATGAGCAGGGATTATCTTTCCATTTTCTTTTTTTTTTTTTTTTTTTTTTGCGTTTCTTT
>NW_004524646.1:1570334-1585020 GCF_000260255.1 Octodon degus
ATGGCCATTTTCACTATGTTGGTGCTTCCTATCTATGAGCAGGGATTATCTTTCCATTTTCTTTTTTTTTTTTTTTTTTTTTTGCGGTACCAGGGATTGAACTCAGGACACTGTGCTTGCCAGGCATGCGCTTATTCTACTACGAGCTATCTCCCCGGCTGTCTTTCCATTTCTGATAATCTCTTCAATCTCCTTTACAAGTAAATGGATGCAACCATGCTCATAAGTAAAATAAATCATATTCACATGTGTAAATGTTGTATTATCTTCCTGGTACAAGGAAATGAAAGTACAAATAAGATCAAAAATGTACAACAGATATTGTAAAATGGGAAGAAATTGTTTAAAAGGAAAAAGGAACTAGGATGGGGAGGGGGAAAGGAAGGAGGGGAGAAGGAAGAAAAACTTAAACTGGCTATAGAATTCGTGTCTCTTAGGTCACTGAAAAGGAAGGTTTGTGCTGATATGCCATTGAGGATTTTCTATGTCCATATCCTAATTTCCAAGTGTTAAAGATGATAGTATGCATTTGTTAACTATTGTTATTCTCCTATTACTTTGTTTTGAAATTGTTTTCCCTTTTTTTCCATAAAGTAAAAAAATTAAATAGACATAAAGAGAAATAGAGCCAATTCTCCAAAGTGAAGGGCATCGCTGTTTCTTTTAAGCACCCACAGAATCTCTACAAATAAATGTCCACAACTTGAATCTCGTCTCTGCAGTATTTCTAACTTTCTCTCTTTTTTTTCTTATAGCCAATCTTCAGATTGACTTACACTCTCTCACTCTGTGCTAAAAGTGAAAGCTACATATCATCATCATTAATAATGAATGGAAGGGACTCTGGTTCCTCACTTGACAGGAAAAGTATAAAGACAGAACAGTGTCTGAAGGTACAGCTGAAGGTGATTATGATTCATTGCAGCCAAGTGTCTCCCAAAACTCTCAAAAGGAAAACTTACCCTGCCGCACCTGCTATGTACTGCCTTGTGTCACCCCACCAAAAATGATCTACAGAAGCCTTAAGGCTTTAATGGCTTTATCTGGAAACAGGATCTTGTAGATGCAATCAGTTATGAGCAGGTCACACTGGGCTAAGGTGGACCCCAAAGCCTGTTTATGGCTACTGTCCTCATAAGAAGACAAGACCAGCACAGAGAGACACATGGGGAGAAAGCCTCATGGTGACAGAAGCGGAGAATGGAGGGATGCGCCATAAGCCAAGGACCGCATGGTCTTGTCAACAATACCAGAAGCTATCAGACAGAAGGGCAACAGTTTCTCCAGAACAAATTCGGTGTGCACAGCCTTGCCAGCACCTTGGTTTTGGTCTTTTGGCCTATGAACTCTGAGGAAATACATTTCTATTGCTTTAAGGTTCTCGGTTTGTGGTACATTGTTATGGCACGGCTAGAAAACTCAGATACTGGTTTCATTTCTACTGCAGAGAGGAAAGACACGAAAGGACAAAGTCAGGCTACCCTGAGACTTGGGAGACTTGACTGAGTTCTGGACACCACTCTGCAAGTCCCTTTCAAGTCATCTCCCTAGACTCAATGTCCTCGTCTCTGAGATGAAGTAGTTGGGTTGGGCAGGGCCCAAGGCCTCCTTGGGTTGGGAGTTCGGTAATTCTATCACAACACAGCCAAAGATCCCAATCACCCCTTCTGTCTACTCTAGGAGAGACCATCCTGAGGCTGGAAAATGGAAAGCACTTCCAAACCCAAGACACCTACAGTCAGCAGCAGAAGTCAAGGAGAAAGTGCAAAGAAGAGTAATTAGTAGCGGTGGCTGTGTTTGCCATATGTCACATAATCGCTCCATCTTCGGTCAAAGCTGGCCTGCAGCCCTCACGCCACCGCAAGTTAATAGAGAGACACTGGAGCTGCCAGATGCAGACAATTAATGCATGAGACGGGAGGAGGATCTCCGCCGCTACCTTTCAGCTCCCAAAACTGCTCGTGTCAAGGTCATTTAACCCTGGAAATATGAAACGTGCTATGTAGAGCGGAATAAGGAAAAGCAAGGCCGGCATTTAAAGCCTGCCCTCAGCCCACCACCCCGCCACACAGCCAACTTTCATCTCATGCAATTCCTGGCTGGTGCACAGCTCTGAACTGCTAGAAACTAATGATTAGTAAAACAAACCCCGCTAGTAAAGACCAACAAGAAATTCCTGCAAAAACCACACACATATGCACTACACTATTTTACCTTTTTTTTTTTTTTCCCTAAAGCAAATTGCGGCTGTCAAATTACACCCTTTCATTACTGTCACTGGCTCTTTTAGGAACGGCTAATCAGAAAAGCTTACCGTGGTATTTAATCAGATTTTTTTTTCTTCAAATGACCTAATGTTGTGGTATGAAGCCGCTGCCAACTCATGCTGGGTAGAAATTTAACATTGTCAGCATTTAATTATTATTTTATTGCAGATTTCTTTACTTTCCTACAGAGAAGAAATAACTTTTAAAAAAAAATTTAATGCAACAAATGCTTAGCTTTTAACCTCACAAGATACCGCTGTCAGGATTTGGCTTTGTCAAAAATCCCTGTTCCTGGCTTGGGGTATGTCACAGAAACGCACTTTTAGGTTAATAAGCAGTTCTACTACCACTAGTTTCAATCTTGCAGGACAATGAAACCATGGAGTGAAAATTGCATTTAGTGTGCTCATTTTGGAGACACGAATGTCTCAGTTACTCTTCTCTCATGGCTGGGACAAATACCCGACACCCAAAATGAAGGAAGGAAGGGTTTATTTAGCTCCCAGGCACTGGACGTTTCAGTCCATGCTCAGCTGGCTCCAAGGCAGAGCGGCACATGGCAGAGGGCAGCAGTTCATGGTGGTGGCAAAGAGCAGAGCGAAAAAGGGAGGGGCAGCAGTGACAATGGCTACAGAGAGGAAGTCCTGACTGCCTGCTCGCCACGCGCCCCCACGTCCGCGCCACTCTGGATCTACACACGGACCACGCTCCCTCTCCCCGCCCCAAGGCCTCCTCACATGCTGTGCCTTCCGCCCAAAAGCTCTTCTCTCTGCTCCTCGCGTAGCGCGCTCCTTTTGGATTTGTAAGGCTCTGTGAATGTCAGGTCCTCACATTTGTGTCCTTTGATGCTTCTTATACAATTCGCAATAGTTCCATTTGTTTGTTTACTTGTTCACTGTATAGAAATCCTTGCTGACAATGGTCTCCTCTGTCCTTTAACTGCCTGTCACCCCAACAACTAACATAATGTCTGCCACACATGAGAAATTCACCAAGTTTCAGAAACATATATGTATACACAAGATAGGATAAATACTGTACAGCTACTTTCTCTTAGTTCACTGAGAAGGTTTGTACTAATATTGTTTAGACAAGATAGCATGTCTACATCTTGGCCTCTGAATAACTACTATGAAGACAACAATATGCAATGCATTGATTATTCTAACTGTCCTACTAATGTTTTGAAACTGTTTCATTGCTATTTTATCTTTTTTTTCTCATTAAAATGAATGTAAGAAAGACTTTAAAAAAACAAAGTTTCAGATGCACGACTGAAAAGTTATTTATTTATTTATTAAGAAAATGTATGGAATGGAAGAAGAAAGCTCCTGTAGGCATTCGTACGCAGTTTGAATCAAGTCTACCTGGTGTTGCTATAATGAAATACCTGAGGTTGAATAACTGACAAAGTAAAGAGGTTTAGGGCTGGAGAGATGGCTCAGTGGTCTAAAGCACCTACTTGGATCAAGGTTGGCAAAGCACAGGGACCGCGGTTCAATCCCCCAGCACCACATGCCAGCCAGCCCCGCCCCCAGGTGGGCTGAGCTGGCCACACACACACACACACACACACACACACTGAATAAATAAATAAATAAAATTCTTTAAAAAAATAAATGAAGAGGTTTAACTGGCTCATAGTTTATTTGGTTCAAGCAGGAAAGTTCAAATAGCATGGTACTGGCACCTGCTTGAGGGTGTTAATATGGTGAAGGAGAGGAAAGGGAACTGGCCATGTGCAGAGGGGTCGTGTACCTGGGGAGGCTGTTCCACTTTATACCAGCTTTCCAGCTCAAGAACTAATATGAGGGGCTGGTGAGATGGCTCAGTGGTCTAAAGCACCTACTTAGAACAAGCTTGGCAAAGCACAGGGACCGCGGTTCGATCCCCCAGCACCACATGCCAGCCCGCCCCCTGGTGGGCTGAGCTGGCCACACACACACATAAATAAATTTTTAAAAATTTAAAAAAAAAAAAAAGAACTAATATGAGACCTGAGGTCACATGAGCCACGAGACCTAATCACCATGGGCCTCACCTCTTAGGACCTACTACCTTTCCACACCCTTCCACGGAAGGCCGGGCTTCCGTGGCACAACACTGTGTGGGACAACCCAGATCAAACCACAGCAGATAGTGTGGCTCGCTCTCAGGCAACCTTCCACACAACCTGTATATTACTGCTGAAAGATGCTAACTCTCGATTTTGTTGTTGTTATTGTCATTTTCTAAAATTCCACAGTCCAATCCAGGTTACCCACTGACAGCAGAACAGAAGAGAGGGAGGGGCTGCCCGCCTCAGAATCAAGGAGGGCTGTCTGTGTTGGGGGGCGAGGCAACCGTGGTGCAGCGCAGGCTGACAAAAGGCTTCCCAAGCAAACCTCACAGGAAGGGCTACTTCCCTGTAAGGTAGCTGAGGCTCTGCCCTGGGGACCATAATGTGACCTGCTTTAGCGGCGACCATGGAGTCTGCCCAGACACACAGACATCAGGGATAACCAACCTCAAAGGAAAGTAGTGGTCATGACAAATGCATTCCACATGTATTTGGTGAAGCCAGACACTGTTCTAGTCAATGCAGATTTGCAGTTCAACTTAAAAACTACATTCTGCCTTAAAAGGATACACAGAGCAGGGTGGACAGCCTCATCTATATACATGCAGGCACACACAGCCTCAGATCCGTGTCTACCCCCAGCACCACCACCAATGGCTGATAGGCACTGGGGTTGATGGTGTTGTGAACGGGAACCCAGGACACTCTGCTCTGTCCTTGCCCCCTGGGCCCTTCCTCCTTACTACCTAAAAGAAATCAAAGATCTAATTTATCAAGAGCTGGACCAAACACAGTGCTCTGTGTCTTCTAACATCATTTGGAAGACAGGGAGCACCTCAAGTCCCATGGTGATTTTCTTTTTTCTCTACTAAAGATAGAACCCTAGGCCTCTGCACTAATTTACAACCCCAGCCCTTTGTAAGAACAAATGTTTGAGACAAGGTCTCACTAAATTGCCCAGGTTGAGCTCAAACGTGTGGTCTTCCTGCCCAAGCCTCTGAGTGCTGGGATTCCAGGCCCGCGCCACCATGCATGGCAGCATGTGGCGGTTTTGAAGCACAGTGCTCTCGCCCACAAGTACCAGAGTACCCTTTTTAGTTCTAAGTTTGGCAAATTTTTCCTAAGTGCTAGATCTGATGGTGCATGGAGCAGCTGAGCAAAAGAGCTGAGTCCCACGGCTTCATTGAGATCATTTCCTGGGAGGCTTGGAAAATGAAAGGACTGGATTGCCTGGGGTCACAAGGCCACAGGGCGCTGCCCAGGACTAAGGCAGGTCTTTTGGTCTCATTTCCATTTGCTATCTTCGCATTGGGCTTTAACCACAGTAGCAGTGCCACATCTAAGAAGTGGTGTCCCAGCAAATCCATAATCACCATCTCAGCAAAATCAAAACAACTGTTTCTAGAAACTTCAAATTGTGGTAAGATGTCAACATTAACTATCCACAGGGGCTGGTGAGATGGCTCAGTGGTCTAAAGCACCTACTTAGAACAAGCTTAGCAAAGCACAGGGACCGCGGTTCAATCCCCCAGCACCACATGCCAGCCAGCCCTGCCCCCTGGTGGGCTGAGCTGGCTACACACACACACACACACACACACACACACACACACACACAAACAAAAAAAAAAAAAAAAAAAAAAAAAAAAACACATTAACTATCCACAAAGACCCAGAGATTTAAATAAGAAAGGGCCAGAAGCAGCCAGGAGCCCACATACAGGCTCTGCACTCTAAGCCCCTCTACCCAAATTTTGCTCAAAACCTAGGGACTCTTCTTTGAACATGACCCGAATTTGCCCTGCTGTCTGGCTGGCTTCTTGGCTTCCAGACAAGTAGATGTGGAAGGAGAGAGAGAGTGATTACATGAAGAGAGACAGGCTGAGAATGAAATGAAAGAGTACGATAGAGGTTGGCAAACTTTTTCTGTAAAGACAAAAATCAGATAGTAAATATTTTAGACACTGTGTACCACACCATCTGCGTTCTAAGTACTCAGCTCACCAGTGTAGCTCAAAGGGACAATAAGAAAAGGAATGCACACAGCTCTCTGCTAATAAAACTTTATTTACAAAAACCGGTGGTGGGTCCACCTATTCGGGCTATAGGCTATTGTTTGCCTACTAAGCCAATACAATGTTAGGAATTTGGAGCAATCTTGGAAAAAAAAAAAAAAAAAAAACTTTTCTCTTGCTCTCTTCTTTTCCTTTTAAAATTTGATATAGTTCTTTTTTTTTTTCCTGGAACCGGGGATTGAACTCGTACTTGCCGGGCAAGCGCTTATTCTACTGAGCCATCTCCCCAGCCCTTCCTTTTAAAATTTGAGACAAGGTCTTGCCAAATTGTCCAGGCTGGGCTTGAATTTGTCGCCCTCCTGCCTCAACCTCCTAGAGTTGAGGCATCACCATTCCCGGCTCACCAAAACTTTTAGGACACCTGTTATTAGTAAGTAACATGTCCTTGATCATACAAAATTACAGAATTTTAAAAATCTATACAACGTCAGAAATATATAGTTCAACTTCTCATCTTCAGAAATGAAATAAATGCTGGGAGAAGTTGAAACAGTTGTCAAAGGTCACACAGCGAAGTAATGATTCAAATTAGAACTACTGTTTTGACTATAGGTTTGGGACTCTTTCCATCATTTCATGCCTATTATCGCAGGAGTTTTTGTTGTTCTTGTTAATAATAGAGTAAAAGAAACACTTGTTTAATTAAACACTACACTCTTGAGATTGTCAAGATTCTGAAATTGCAAAAGTACACATTCCTAAACGTTTATAAAGATGATTTTTGAATCATCAAGACAAAGGTTAATTAGCTCTAATGTACTTGTGGAATATGAGTAATAACAATATATTTCAAATAATCAAAAAATTAATAAATGTGCAAATTTTTCTTCTCCATTACGGGTAGAAAAATGAAGGCTCACTGTCCTTTAGGATAAGAAGAAAAGCCCGTCGTCATGCTTGACACATTAGGACATGTTCATGAATTCTGGCCAGGTTTAGGATCAGCCCTGAACCATCAGAGCATGGCCAGCCTCAGGTAACTCCTCTACTTTTGAGACACCTGTCTTCATCCGACCACCTCCAGCCAAAAAACAACAGCCACCCCAGGCATACCTGGCCCCTTTCTACTCTTTCATTAGCTCCGTCTTCTGCCCCTTTTCTGAATTAATTAGGAAATAAAAATAGAAACTGTGACATGTTTATAAAGATTCGGAGTGCTAGTTAAACATGAAAGAACAGAGGTTGGGAACACAGAGGTGACAAATTTTATTTCTGTGATGACAAGTTAGAGTCCTCCTGCCAGCTGGCCCTTGCAGCAGCCAGAAGCAGGCACCTGTCTACAGAGGAGCCAGGCAGGAAGGGGGGCTGCAGGGACCTGGGGGCTCAGCGGCCTTCCACGCCATGCAAATGAGTTCTAATTGCTGAGGGTTGGGGTGCAGTGCTCCCCAGGAGAGATTCCTGATAGCCCCTGCAGAGAGGAGGGCAGGGTCAGTCCTGTCTGTGAGCAGACCCTAGAGCAAGCGCTGCTTTGGGAGAATTCACCTCTTCCTACCTCCCACCACAGACTGAGAGACTGAAGGGGCGGGACACCCCATGCCTCGGGAGTGTCCCTGAGATACACTTTCAGTTTGACAGTCCTGCCAAAGGAAATGAGAAGCGATAAGTGATCAGGCCCAGATTAGATCAGCCACCTTGGGAAAGGTGCTGAGCTAGAGATATTTCACTGAAATAAGGAGAAACCTGGGAATAGATTTCTGGCAAGCAATCTCAGAGTAGATAGGGTCTGAATTGGAAATGGATTTCATGGACAGATAAAGTCTAATAAATGGCAGGTCACTCAAAAATCATATATCATCAAGTCTTATACAGTGTCTGCAAAGTCTGTTATCAATAATTTAACATGAGAAGAGCCTAGCCCTTAGCAAATATTTAATTTCAAAACATACCTGCTGATTTACTCAGATACAGCATACATAGTATATTAAAAATATATTGCAAGAAGCCAAATGCCAATAAAGCTGAATTCAGACAACCAGCTGCACTTGTTGCTTTCTGAATATTTTGTGGAAGGGGCTGCAGCTCCACCCACAGAAGGAGCCCACTAGCTGTTTCTACATTGCTCCAGAGAAGAAATTCTGCGTACGGATATTACCTGAGCTCCCTCACCCAGGCCAAGCAGCATGACAGCTGCCACATCTACACGTGTCGGGGACAATAATTAAGGCCCCATCTGCCTGTGCATGCAGAACCCGAGGGCTGCAAGAGAACAAGGCCATCTGACTAAATCAGGTCTCTGGGTCTCTAGTAGCAAAGAAGTCTTCCCCTCTCCCCAAGGCCTGGGGATCGAACTCAAGAGTCTTTGCACTGAGCTACATCCCCAGCCTTTTTTTTTTTTTTTAAAGTCAGGGTCTCACTCTGTCCAGGTGAGCCTCAAACTTGTGATCCTCCTATATCAGCCTCCTAGAGTGCTAGGATTAGAGGTATGTGCCACCATACCCAGCAGGGGTCCCTTGTTAAGAACATCAGAGGAAGTGGAGTAACACAGGTCACTGCAATTACGGTGGATCTGGGAACCTCTCCCTGCAGCCCTTACTCAACCCCATCTACTCCAAAGCAGACCCCCTACCACTTCCTGCCTGAAAAGTGTCTCTTTCCTCTCCCCTCTACCCAGGGCAGCCAGCATCAGTGAAAAGCATTCCAGAAAAGTGCATGTTTTCCAAGAAAACAGTAGCTGACTTACCAGAATTAACAGCAGAGGCATGGCCTAAATAAACGAGTGCACTCCTGACAAGGGTTCAAGTCTCTTCTGGGTGACACGGGGCCTGGGGGGCTCACTTGGCACCTGGCAGAGAGAGAACGCACGGGGGCTTCACACCATCTCCCACCAGGAAGTGTCACGGGGACCCCTGAGCTGGGAGCTGGAGGGGACTGGAGCCCCACGATTTCGAGGCCATCATCTCCAAGGTCTCTTCCACTTGACACAGCTGGGACGTCACTGCTCTCAGCTTTCAGGAGGAAGATTCCCTACAGCTCTCCAGCTCTCTGCTGGCACCTGCCTGGGGAGCTTCCGTAACTGTCCTACAGGATGCAGTCAGAATGAAAAAGAAAGTCTGGCCAAGGTCAGGAGGTCGGGCTCCTCCCCTCCCTGGGCTTCTGTGTGCACCCAAAGGCAGCCTCAGGCCTCTGAGGCCCTTTCAGTTCTCACAGTACCTTCCCTGTGAAATATAGATTTGCCTTATAGCTAGAAAACTACAGCTGCCTTAGTTTTTCTGCATATTATGCTTTGGATATGGGGAGGAAGGGTATACTAGTACTGTGAAATAAGACAGCCTCCTACTACCACCACCACCACCAGCAGCAGCAGCAGCAGCTTATCTCATATACAAACACACTGAACAGGGCAGCTGGAAGCTTGGGCAGGCAAGATCAGATCTAAAAACTCTGAGTCCACTGGCCCAAGTTGTCTGTGTTGATTTCAATAAAGACTATGCCAGAAATGGTTTTTCCTTCATAAACCACAACTGTCCCTCCTTCTCTGTCATCCCTATCCTTCCACTAATTCCCCAAGGAGGTCCCCAAGAGATACTGACCACAGCAGGCCACAGTTAGACAGCACTCTAGTGATGACCTTGAAGGACCTTGCCATCTGGATAGACTCATAGGTCTGCGGGTAACCAATCACTGGACCCTCCAGATGCCTAATGTGGCCAGCATGATGGGAACCAGAGGGTTTGTCTTGGCTAAGCCAGAGGGCACAGGAGGTAAAGATGAACACTAGAACAAAGACAAGTGAAAAAAGCTTGGCAAGTGGCCCACTTCTGCCAAAGGCGGGTCCTTTCCTGAACTTGTAAATCCTACAAACAAAAGTCCAGCCTCATCTCATCATGAGAGCCAAAAGCTCCAGAGAATAGAGCCCACAAAGGATGTGAAAGTCAGCATTTTGGAACCAGGGCTTAAGGACAGCTCCCTTCCTCGCTCCGGGCATCTGTTTCCTGGTGTTGGAAATTCACCCCAAACAGCCACTTCAGGGGCCATCAGTGTTCTCCAACACTTGTTTCTTATTTAGAATTAATGAGCTCAGACAATGCTTTTGTCTGAGGAACCCCAGGCAATGTCATGGGCACATGGTCACTTGGTAAAAGGAATCACAGCTCCACGCGGTAGCTTGGAAACCCTCCATTCTGTGGAGCCGGGAGCTCTACTTCTACATGCTTACTTCATAAAATCTTGGCTCTGAAGTTTGGGTAAATGGGAGAAGAAACAGGTCTTCAATTTTCACGCAAAGTCTTATGGAAGCCAACTCCACTGCCGACATCACAAGTGACTTATTTTCAGTCTGTTTCTTACACCTCTGATGGCTTCTGAGTTAATTTTCCAGTGACACCCATTTTAGTCAACTCTGGGAGCCCCAGAGGAAAGATGTTAGAAATATCAGAACAGCCACATTCGGCAGCATTTAGCGCTTTGTAGAACAATTTAAATTTAGTGCATTTAGACGGCTTTCTATTGATTAATTTAGAAAATTTTGCTTTAGCAGACTGAGCTGGCAGCTTTTCACTGCCAAACTAAATACTCCACTTTAAAATACACCCCTGCGTGCTCATGTGATTTCTCCTTTTAGGCTAGGAATGTAATGTTGACATAAATGTCAAATAAAATTAATGAGAGAATGGGCACTCAAATGGTCCTCCTGCGAAGGGAGTGTGTTCGACTGGGACCTTTGAGCCCAAATGTATATATAATTATGTAACACTCATACGAGGAAAGAATTTGAATGTTAAGCTTCAGCAAATTCATCACCTTTGTCAGAAATGCTGGTACCTACAAAAACCAGGTTGCAAATAAATTAAGATGAAAACACCATCAGATTAGAGGTCTGTCACAGCAAGCTACTACGGAATCAGGAGGGTGGCCCATCTGCTGATACTGAGCCTTCTTTTATCTATATAGAAGTCAGCTCAGATGTCAGCCAGAACCCTTCCATGGATTTGGTAAATGGACCCCCTCCCGCCCAACCCAGGTCCTTCCCCCTCACCCCCATCTCTCCCAACCGGCCTCTTAGGAAGAATAAAAATGGCAGTTAGAGGGAGAACAGGTATTTTCACTCTATCCTCTGGCACCGGATCCTGGCAGAGCAGCTGCTCCTATGCGTACACTCATGACCACTTGTCTTTTATTTGCAGTCTGGAAAATCTTCCCCAACCATAGAAGAATCACAGACAATCACGCTCATCACTGAAGACAATCGCGTGCTCAGGGAGCCAAACAGCAAGTCTCTCATTGATGTAAAAGGAGTAAAATGTCCTGCAAACACAGAGGCAGCCTACATTCACCCCCTCTCCTAGGACACTGGCAAGCAGGCCCCGGGCACAGCCACATGGGCATTTACGCGGAGAACCAGCCACCGCCTAGGGCGTCAGAGGAAGCCTGCAGGGAAGGGCTGAGAAGACACTTTCTGGGTTTCCTTTTTGCACTTCTGAATGGGATCCTCAGGACTAGATGGCACCGTCACATCTTCCTGCTCACTTTCCTTTTTTGGACCCTGATCTCAAATACAATCACACAATTCTGAAAATCCATAGTGTTTCTTCCCTGCAGAGAATTACAAGGCTAGGTTTCTATTTCTTCGCAGTTACCTAGCTACCTCCACCTTCTGGAACACCCCACCCCCCAAGGACTGGCACATTCCTCTTGAAGGTCTTGGGAATGATTCTTCCAGGGGTAGGTAGCGTGGAGAAATCAAACAAAACCCAGAAATTCCTGCTGGTGTTCACGCATCTTTAAGCAGTTCACACAATCCATATTGCAGGGGGGCAGATCACAGGGAATTTCTAATTAAATTACAATGAGGGAAGGAGAAACCATTTAATTACCAACTTCAAACACTCAATGCTTTTCCTGTTACCACGAGGTAGCCCTTACTCAGCATCCTATGGAATGTCTCTGTTCTCTTCTTCGGCAGGCAATCTGTTCATAATGAACAAATGTAGAAATTTTTCTGAGGGGAAATCCAACTACCAAAATAACTTCTTCATAATCCATATGTGCAATCACAACAGTGATTAATAAAAACCTGAAACAGTTTCTAAAAGTCTAAGCATTAATTACTCCATTAGATGTCATGACTGTATGAAACACAGGACAACAGGTTACTCAGGCAAATTAAATCGTGTGAACTTCCAGCAGGAAGAAGAGAAACCTCTCCACGGCAGATCTGCAGGCTGGCAAACACGTGCTTTCGAAGCAGGCTGACTAGCCATGGCTTTTCATGGCCAGTGGAGTCTTCCTGTGGCCAGTAGAGTCTTCTCATGGCCGTAGATTCTCCTCATGACCAAGAGAATCTTCTTGTGGCCGGCAGAGTCTTCCTGTGGCCAATGGAGTCTTCTCATGGCCGTAGATTCTCCTCATGACCAAGAGAATCTTCTCATGGCCAGTAGAGTCTTCTCATGGTCAGTGGAGTCTTCCTGTGGCCAATGGAGTCTTCTCGTGGCTATGGTGATGCCACACACTCAATTCTTTCTGCCTTCAGGGAGAACTAACTCCTTTGAAGTGATATTTGCTGGCTCATGTTTCATGTTCCAGGGTCTACATGATAGTGCTCAGGGCTTTCTGGGGCCTCTTCTCTCTTCTATGCCCCCTCTTGGATGATTTTACCCAAATCTTTAGCAGTGGATACCATTCACAGGCCAGTGATTTAAGTTCCATGACTCTCTTCCAAGCTCTTCAGGATATTTCCAGCTGCTCTGATGACATATGCAATAAGCACCTCAAACTTGGGCTGCCCAACACAGAACCCTGATGTTGCCACCTGAATCTGTTCCCCAAGTCCTTCCAACCTCAGGAGATAACATCACCTTCCAAAATCTTACATCCTCCATGCAGTCCTTTCCTCCACCTCCAGTCCCACTCCATCCGTGTGTCCTGCTGGCTTTGCTCCCAATCACACCTGGACCTTCCTACTGCTCAGCATTCTGCTTTCCTACTCCGCCGGGGCTGCCATCCCTGCCGGACAGTGCCACAGCCCTTAACTGGTCTTGCTATTCCACCTTCCATGCAGTAATGACAGGGTTCTCACAAAAAGCAAAACATGACTTGATCGCTCCTTTGCTTAAAATCCTATAGCAGTTGTCCATTGTACCTGGACTAAAGCCCATTTCTCCCTTGTCTGTGAGAACAGACATGATAGGGCCCTACCATCTCATCTTCTAGTCACCAGATACAACTCACCAACCTTCAGCCACATTGGTCCTTCTTCATATCCCCAAACATGAAGGCTAATCCACACCCTCCAGCTGGCCTCTTATTCCAGAAGGTTCTCCTCTGGCCACTTCTATTAAAATGGTTTCCTGAGCACTTTGCTATTATAATTTTCCCTATATAGTTATTTCATAACTGATTATTTCTTGTATTGTTTATTATTTCTCTTCCATCAAATGATACCAGGAACTCTGACCATTTTTCTCACTGTTGCAGAATAAACACCCAACAGTATTTACTCAACAAACAAATTTCTCTTTAGTTTTCCCTTACATTTATGAGAGAGATTACTCCTATTTCAGTGAGGAAAAATTGAGAATCACAGGGATAGGTGCATGACCATCTAAGTAATTGGAAGAAAAGCCAGAATTTGAAGCCTAGAGAAGGTTCAAAAATCAGCCAGGAAAGGGATTCTGTGCTTAAAATTTTCCAGAAAAAAATCACCTGGAAGGGGATGGGGAGATGGCTCAGTGGAATAAGTGCTTCCCTGGCAAGCACAAGGACCTAAGTTCAATCCCTAGTGCCGCAAACAAAAGAAAAAAAGAAAAGAAATCACCTGGAAGCTTGTATTAGTTTCTGAATTTCTTCTTAGACCACAATGTTCTCACCTATTAAATGGGTAGATATAGTGAGTTTCTAATAAAGATGCTAGAAGGAATTGTTCCTTTCAAGATTACAAAGCCTTTTGTACACTCTCAGGTAGGTTTTCAAGGATTACCATGCTCAGTAGTTTCAATCAAAAACCTCTTTTATACTCAAAGGAAACCAGCATGCAGGAATCTGTCAAACTAGATAACAAGAAAAGCACAGTCAAAGGTTAAAAGCCACAAAATAAAATATTAAAAATGAAAAGTACTGGACTGAGAATGTGGCGCCATAGTAGATCACTCACCTACCATGCATGAGGCATGATTTCAATCCCCAGCTTCAAAAATAAAATTAAGGGGCTGGAGGAGATGGCTCAGTATAATAAGCGCTTCTGTGGCAAGCGCAAAGGGCCTGAGTTCAATCCCCGGTTCTGCCAAAGGAAGGAAAGAAGGAAGGAAGGAAGGAAGGAAGGAAGGAAGGAAGGAAGGAAGGAAGGAAGG